>NW_024705574.1:0-33920 GCF_018977255.1 Callorhinchus milii | reverse complement strand
TGGTGTTGGTGGTGGTGTTGGTGTTGGTGAGGGAGTTGGTGGTGGTGGTGATGGTTGTTGTTGTGGTGGTTGTTGTTGGTGTGAGGGGCACTGACCTGGGTGAAGGATGTGCCCAGTTTGATGAGGGGCAGTTTGGGGAACTGCCTGCGGTCACTCAGCTGCAGCCGCCCCCCCTCCAGCCCGTACAGGTTGGACATGGCCAGCAGCAGGTCCCCCGTGTTCTTGACCGGTTGGTACCGGCTCCGAGGCACGTTGACCCCCAGCGCCCGGTCGAAGTTTCTGATGGCAGCTCCGGCGGCGGTCTCCAACTGCACCACGTTCTGTCCGGTCGCGAGGGTCTGCAGGGGTGCGGAGGAGGAGGAGCAATGGCACTCAAGGAAAGACACACGCACACGCGCACACACACACACACACACACACACACAGGCTCGAGCTGAAGATGGGGAAGGAGTGAGGGATTGATCCTGTAATAAGTTGGTGCTCAACATGACCTGGGAGTGTGGACGCACAGTGTAGAGGAGCGTTACTGTGTCTCTAACCCTGACCTGGGAGTGTAGTGACTGTGTTACTGTGTCTCTAACCCTGACCTGGGAGTGTGGACACACAGTGTAGAGGAGCTTTACTGTGTCTGTCACCCTGACCCAGGAGTGTGGACGGACGCGCAGTGCTGCGAGTACCTTGTTATTGACAATGATCTCCGTGTCCAAGTTATCGCTCTCCCCCAGAGACTTCATGGCCGTGAGGGAGACCCACAGGTTGTTGGTGTTGAAGGTTTTGAACTGGGAAACGGAGGTGAATTTCTCCACGTGTTCTCTGGGGACCTGTGCGATCTCCAGGAGCCTCAACCCTCCGTCGTACTGTATCATCGTCCCGCCCTGCGTAGACAACCACACGTCCGGGTCAAACCGTCGCCCGCCCAAGAGGTGGAGGCGCTGGGAACGAACGCTCAAAGCCGGTCAGGCAGCATCTATGGAGAGAGGAAAGCGAGTCAACGTTTCGTCAGAACTTCGTCGCCGTGGACCCAAAACATTGACTCGCTTTCCTCTCTCCATAGATGCTGCCTGACCGGCTTTGAGTGTTCGTTCCCAGCGATTTCCGTTGTTGTTTTCAGATTTCCAGCGTCTGGAGTATTTTGTGGGGGATTTTTTTCCCCCCCAACACAAGGTGGGGTGGGGGTCAGACTCACACACATAATAATAATAATAATAATCCGTGCATTTGATACAGGTTTCACTTTTAAGGTAATAAAGGGATTGGAGCTGCGGAGAAACTATTTGCTCTGGTCGGGGTGTGGGGGGGGACTCCACCTCCAGGGGGGTGGGGGGGTGGGGGGGTGGGGTCATCGACTTAAAACCAGAGCCCAGGACGCTTTTGGGGTGAAATCGGAGGCAGTCCACCCCACCCAAAGGGTTGAAGGGAATTTGGGGATCGCTCGCTCCCCCCACCCCCAAACGGGGGGGATTTATGACTCCAGTCACGTCATCCAGACTGAGGCGGAGATGTTTGTGGGGTCGGGGGGGGCAGTGGGGGGGGTCGAGGGCAGGGATTACGGGGCGAAGGCCGGGTAATTGGGGATGAGGTGCAAGTCGGAGGATAATGCCTCACAAATCGCTTCGCAGAACATATTGTGGACAAATGTATTGTTTGACATGTTTTACTTTTAAATACATATTAAATATTTAAATGAATAAATAAATAATTGTTCAAATACATTTAAAAAATGAAATAACAACATTAATAAACAAATATATTGTTTGACATGTTTCACTTTCATATAAATATTAACCTTGGGCACGTTTCCTTACTCCACACTCAAAATAATCCCTCTGAAAAATAATAAATTGGTCATTTTCAATCCACGACTGTTTGTGGGACATTGCTGTGCGCAATTGGCCGCCGCGTTCGCCCACAAATATACGGTCAATTCACTTTACAGTCTATTCTGTGAAGCGCTTTGGGACGTCGAGAAGACGCGAAAAGCGCTATATCAAACTCAAGGATTATTATTATTAATATAAAATATTTAAATAAATAAATAAATAATCATTGTTTAAATAAATAAATGAATAAATGAATAAATATCATATTACAATAAATATGATAAACCAATAAAACCAAAGATAAATAAAAATTATTGAGGTGAAAGAGGTGAAACGTCTCCTCACCGCCCTTCCCCTACAGTGTCCCCTCCCTCCCTCCCTCCCTCCCAACAACAACAATTTATATAGCGCCTTTCACGTCAGGAGGACGTCCCAAGTCGCTCTCTGCACATCGACGTTCAATGCCAAACAGATGATGATGACAATAATAATAATAATAATAATAATAATTTGATTGATTGCATTTGACATAGCGCCGTAACAGGTCGTCGAGGCAGCAGCCGATCGCGCTCAGCGACGTCCCCACAAACAGATTATTACCCCCGGAAAGTGATCCCCCAATCGACTGACAAGCGGGTTCCTACTGACTGCCGGGGACACAGGCGTGTGCGTGTGTGTCTCTGTATGTCTCTGTGTATGTGTGTGTCTGTCTCTGTGTATCTGTGTGTGTGTGTGTTTCTGTATGTCTCTGTGTGTGTCTGTCTGTCTGTGTGTATGTGTGTCTCTGTGTATGTGTGTGTCTGTCTGTCTGTCTGTCTGTCTGTGTGTATGTGTGTCTCTGTGTATGTGTGTGTCTGTCGGTGTGTGTATCTGTGTGTGTGTGCCTCTGTATGTCTCTGTGTATGTGTGTCTGTCTGTGTGTCTGTGTGTGTGTGTGTCTGTGTGTGTGTGTGTGTCTGTATGTATGTGTGTGTGTGTGTGTCTCTGTGTGTGTGTGTCTCTGTGTGTGTGTCTCTGTGTGTGTGTGTCTCTGTGTGTGTGTGTCTCTGTGTGTGTGTGTGTGTGTCTCTGTGTGGTGTGTGTCTCTGTGTGTGTGTGTGTGTCTCTGTGTGTGTGTGTGTGTGTGTGCCTCTGTATGTCCCTTATGTTGGTGTGTGTGCGTTTGTATACTATATCCTGAGATATTATTTTCTGGCAACAACAACAACAAGATTGCATTTATTGAGCGCCTTTCACGTCGGGAGGACGTCCCGAGGCGCTGCACAGTTGGGTCGGGACCCGAGCATTGGGGGGGGAAATGGTCAGGGTGAGGGGAGGGAAGGGAGGGAGCGAGGAGGGGAAGATGGTCAGGGTGAGGGGAGGGAAGGGAGGGAGCGAGGAGGGGGGAATGGTCAGGGTGAGGGGAGGAAGGGAGGGAGCGAGGAGGGGGAAATGGTCAGGTGAGGGGAGGGAAGGGAGGGAGCGAGGAGGGGGAAATGGTGAGGGGAGGGAAGGAGGGAGCGAGGAGGGGGGAATGGTCAGGGTGAGGGGAGGGAAGGGAGGGAGCGAGGAGGGGGGAAATGGTCAGGGTGAGGGGAGGGGAGGGAGGGAGCGAGGAGGAGGGGGTAGAGAGTCGAGAGTGGAGCTGAAGGCCAAAGAGAAAGGTCTTGAGACCGGCCTTGAAGGAGGAAAGGGAGGAAGCGGTGAAGGCACTGGGGATGGAGTTCCAGAGCCTCGGGGCTGAGAGGCTGAAGGCCACCGATGGTCGGGCGGTTGGGGCGGGGGATGTGGAGCAGACCAGAGCCGGAGGAACGGAGGGTACGGTAATCTACGGAGGGCAGTAATCTAATCTGATCTGATCCAATTTGTTCTTGAAACAAATGCCATTTCTTTGCTTGCGCTGTCCGTGTTCCTCGGGAGCTGTCCCACAAGTCAAGTGCAGATTGGTTCCGAATTGACCTCCCAAATCTAACTCCCTCTTCAACCTGTGCGTACGTCACCTTCCCCACTCCCTCCCTCCTCCCTCCTCCCCCCCCACCGCCCCCACACCGGCTCAGCGTCGCGGTAAATAGAAGGTCCCACCTTCACGTCAGCTCTGGTCTTGTTGGTCACCTCCATGATGAAGTCGCACGGGGCACTGTTGGCTGGTTGCAGGAGGTAGGAAAGGATGGAGAGGTCCACACTGGCTCCCAGGTTGTCTATGTTGGAGATGAAGGCGTATTCCTTGCCCTCGGCCAGGAAACTCTTGAGGAGACCCGAGTTGGCCAGGCTGGTGTAGATATCCCCGTGACCCGGGGGGTACCACAGCTCGGAGTCCCCGGATTTCCCAGCAACGCGCGTCAGGGGAAGCATAGTTTCTTTACTCAACACCGGGTAGCTGCTCTAACCGGGGCAGAGAGAGAGAGGGGATTCCATGAGGGAGGCTTGGGGAGGACAGGCTGGCAGGGCTATGGGGAGAGAGGGAGCGGGGGAGTGGGGTTGATCAGGGCTATGGGGAGAGAGGGAGCGGGGGAGTGGGGTTGATCAGGGCTATGGGGAGAGAGAGAGCGGGGGAATGGGGTCGATCAGGGCTATGGGGAGAGAGAGAGTGGGGGAGTGGGGTTGATCAGGGCTATGGGGAGAGAGAGAGCGGGGAGTGGGGTTGATCAGGGCTATGGGGAGAGAGAGAGTGGGGGAGTGGGGTTGATCAGGGCTATGGGGAGACGGAGCGGGGGAGTGGGGTTGATCAGGGATATGGGATATATCCAACCACCCCTCAACCTTCTGAACTCAAGGGAATATAATCCCAGTTTACGCGCACTCTCCTCGTAACTTAAGACCACAGGACCAGGAGACGTAGGAGCAGGAGTAGGGCCATTCAGCCCCTCGAGCCTGATGGGGTCCTCTACGCAGCCGAAGGAAGGGGCGAGGCGGAGGGATAAGAGGGAGAGAGTGAGAGTTTTGGGGCGTTAGCGGCCACTCATGGTAGAACGAGGGACAAACGGGAGGCCGGAGCCAGTCAAGCGGAGCCAGAGGGTGTGGGAGTGGGGGGGGGGGGCTTGAGCAGGTCGGAGAGAGAGGGAGGGAGGTGCCGGGGCGTGAAGGGATTTGAAAACGAGCGAGAGGGTCTCGAAATCGACCCGTTCGGTGATGGGGAGCCAGTGGGGCCGGCGAGGGCTGGGGAGATGGGGGAACGGGGGGTTAGTGGGGTGATGGGGAGCCAGGGGGGCCTGGCGAGGGCTGGGGATGGGGTTTAGTGGGGGTGATGGGGAGCCAGTGGGGCCTGGCGAGGGCTGGGGTGATGGGGGGACGGGGTTTAGTGGGGGTGATGGGGAGCCAGTGGGGCCGGGCGAGGGCTGGGGGGATGGGGTTTAGGGGGTGAGGGGGAGCCAGTGGGGCCGGGCGAGGGCGGGGGATGGGGGACGGGGTTTAGGGGGTGATGGGGAGCCAGTGGGGCCGGGCGAGGGCTGGGGGGATGGGGGGACGGGGTTTAGGGGGTGAGGGAAGGTGAAAGAGGGGCTGGGGAGGGCAGAGCGACTCACCTGCTCTGGCAGAAGGTGGACAGCTTGAGGTTGCACTCGCTGTACTTCGGGATGACCTTCAACGTCTCTTCGTCGGTGTGGAAGGAATTCATCAACACCAGCGGGACGTCACTGCCGTAGGTTCTGTTCATGTGCTGGAGGTTAAGGAAGCCACAGAAATCTTTTTGTGGGTGTCTGACACACACGGAAACCCGTCACCGTGACCCTCCGGGTGTCTGTCACACACGGAAACCCGTCACCGTGACCCTCCGGGTGTCTGACAAACAATAATAATAATCCTTGCATTTGACACAGTGCATTATCACATCTTTGAGATGTCTCAAAGTGCTTCACAGGACATACGTAAAGTGTAGTGACTGTATATTTTGTGGGCGAAACGCGGCAGCCAATAGAGCACAGCAGTGTCCCACAAACAGTCGTGAATTGAGTGACCGAATGGTTATTAGCTTTTACTGGAGTCGGGGGGAGGATGGGGGTGATGGGGCGGAGCCTGGTGGGGTGAGGATGGTGGTGATGGGGGCGAGGAGCCTGGTGGGGGTGAGGATGGGGGTGATGGCGGGCGGGGAGCCCGGTGGGGTGAGGATGGGGTGATGGGGGCGGGGAGCCTGGTGGGGGTGAGGATGGGGGTGATGGGGTGGGGGAGCCCGGTGGGGGTGAGGATGGGGTGATGGGGGGGGAGCCTAGTCGGGGCGAGGATGGGGGTGATGGGGTCGGGGAGCCTGGTGGAGGTGAGGATGGGGGTGATGGGGTCGGGGAGTCCGGTGGGGTTAGGATGGGGGTAATGGGGTGGGGAGCCTGGTGGGGGTTGAAAATGGGGTGATGGGGTCGGGGATCCTGGTTGGTGTGAGGATTGGGGTGATGGGGTTGGGGAGCCTGGTGGGGGTGAGGATGGGGGTGATGGTGTCGTGGGACCCCGGTGGGGTGAGGATGGGGGTGATGGGGTCACGGAGGTTGGTGCCGGAGAGGACACGGGCTGCAGAGTTAGTTCTGGATGAGGTGCAGCCTGTGGAGGGAGGAATTGGGGGGCCGACAAGCAGGGAGTTTGGGTGGGGGGGGTCAAGCCTGGATGTAATGAAGGCGTGTGTGAGGGTCTCGGGGGCCTGCGGTGTGAGACAGTGGCGGGGCCGGACGAGGTTGCGGAGGTGGGGGAAGGCAGAACGGGTCATGACGCAGATGTAGAAAGGACAGTTGAGGGTCAATCAGGAGAGCCTCGGACTTGTTGACCGAAGAAAGTTCTCCCTCTTCCAGGGATTGACGTCAGACAGACATTCTGTCAGGACAGCAGTGGGTCCTGGAGTCGAGGGCGGAGGCAGAGAGTTGGATAGAGTTGGGTGTCATCCGCGTACATGTGGGAGTTGACCCCATGTCTGGGGATGATGTCACCAAGAGGGAGCACATAGATGTTGACGAGGAGGGGACCGAGGACGGAGCCCTGAGGAGCGCCACACGAGACGGGGCCGGAGGAGAAGCCGTTTGAGGAGATGAAGCGGAGACGGCGCGAGAGGCACAATCTGAACCAGTCGAGGACAGAGCCGTTGGAGGTTGAGGTGAGAGCAGAGGCGGTGGAGGGAGGAGGAGGAGGAGAGAGTGGTCGACGGTGTGGAAGGCAGCAGAGAGGTCGCGGAGGACGAGGAGGCAGAGGGAGCTCAACCCACGGCTGTTTGTGGGGGACGTCGCTGGGCGCCATTGGCTGCCGCGTTTCGCCCACGAAGCACACAGTCACTACACTCAACAGTGCATCCCGTGAAGCCTTTACGAGTCGTCTAGAAGACGCGACGAGGCGCCGGGTCGAAGGCGAGGATTATTATTGATATTCCCACACCCGATTATTATTATTATTATTATTATTAATCACAAACACAGTTGAAAAACGACCCCAGTCCCCAAAGCGGCGTTAAACCAAGCGGAATCTTTGTCCCGAACGCTCTCTCTCCTGAGTGGAGTGGAGTAACCTCGTGTATCGTGGAGCGCAACCGTTGCCCGGCTCCGGATGATCCCGGATCGATTCCATTTGATTCACGGGACAGGAACATTGTCGGGACCTGTGTTCCCTCACAAAGAGCAAGTGCAACGGCAGACACTCTGCACCAGAGAGCACAAGGAATCACTGTCTCCTCTACACGCTACACTCACGTGCAATCCAGCCGCACGCTCCCACACGCTCCCACACGCTCGGAGGAGGCAACGGAGGGGGTGACACAGCCCGGAGGCAGAGTTAGGTCAATCAAACTGGTTCTTCAGCTTAATTAAACTCTTCCCTACTTAAGAAGCAGCTAAACCAGTTAAGAGCACAACTCCCGAGTTAAGAGAGCGTTGGCAGAACCTATGTTCCCGGCGACACACCCGGAAACCCGTCACCGTGACCGGCCGGGTGTCTGACACGCACGGAAACCCGTCACCGTGACCGGCCGGGTGTCTGACACACATGGAACCCCTCACCGTGACCGGCCGGGGGTCTGACACGCACGGAAACCCGTCACCGTGTCCGGCCGGGTGTCTGACACACACGGAAACCCGTCACCGTGACCGGCCGTGTGTCTGACACACATGGAAACCCGTCACCGTGACCGGTCGGGTGTCTGACACACATGGAAACCCGTCACCGTGACCGGCCGGGGGTCTGACACGCACGGAAACCGTCACCGTGACCGGCCGGGGGTCTGACACGCACGGAAACCCGTCACCGTGTCCGGCCGGGTGTCTGACACGCACGGAAACCCGTCACCGTGTCCAGCCGGGTGTCTGACACACATGGAAACCCGTCACCCTGAACCGCCCGGTGGCATTTCGCCAAAAAAACACAGTCACTACACTTTACAGTGTATCCTGTGAAGCGCTTTGAGACGTCGCGAGGAGGTGATGAGGCGCTGTTTGAAGTGCAAGGATTATTATTATTCGGAGTGTATATAAGGCCCCTCTAACACCTCCGTCCACCCTCTTGCTCCCCCCAACCTCTCCGACCTCCTAACCCCATGTCAGCTCCCTCCACTCGGTGGACACCAGGTTGCTTCAGGTCCCCCCGTTATTCCCGCCCCGTCACTGGCGGTCGGCCCTGCAGCTTCTCTGCCCCCACACTCTGGAACCCCACCCCTCAGTCCCTCCACCTCACCCCCTCCGTTGCCTTCTTCAAGTCCCGCCTGAAGAACTTCCTCTTCGACCGTGAATTCGGGCCACCCCTCCCACCCTCAACAAAACCCCCATCCACCACCGCCCTCCACCCCTCCTGACCCCCAAGTCTCAGCTGGGGTCCAAACCCGGATTGTCCAGCGCCTTGTGGGACGTCTTTCCGACCTGAAGGATGCTGTACAAGTGTAATTTGTTGTTGTTGTAAATTGTTGTGAGCTCCCAGCCCTGGTTTCCTTCCCAGTGAACCCACACTGCGCTCTCGCTCCATCTCCCCGGTGATGAGGGGCTGTGGAAATGTCCTTAGCCTCCCGGGCAGGAGAGGAGACAGCGAGAGAGACTGACGGGGAGCGAGATGACACTTTGCTCATTGTGTCCGGACTGTGTCGAGGAGACAATGAACAAAGCAAACAGGATGTGGCATTATATTATATTGCCCGCTCGGATTATCCTTGATAGTCCTTACATTGACAGAGTCCCTTAACCCCAACCGGCAATCGACTGACAACCGGGATCCTGCTTACCGCTGGTAAACAGAGGCGTGTTCGGGTGTGTGTGCGGGTGGGGGGTGGGGAGAGGAATAAGTTAAATTGACCAACATTTTGCCCTGACCTGACGCGCCTGGGAATCGAACTCGGGTCCTCTGGCTTGCAAGGTGAGGGGTCTAACCCCTGAGCTACAGGGGCTGTGGGGTGGGGGGCGAGGGGTCTAACCCCTGAGCTACAGGGGCTGTGGGGTGCGAGGTGAGGGGTCTAACCCCTGAGCTACAGGGGCTGTGGGGTGCGAGGGGAGGGATCTAACCCCTGAGCTACAGGGGCTGTGGCTTGTGATGCGAGGGGTCTAATCCCTGAGATACAGGACTCCACGCACACACACGCACATCCTTGTTCTCTCTCCCACACTCGCCCTCTCTCGCGCGCACATACGCGCACACGCACGCAACCACACAATAATAATATTAATGATAATAACGGTCACTCAATCCACGAGTAGTTGCTGTGCGCGATTCGCTGCCGTGTTTGGTCCACAATATACAGTCAATTGATTTGACGGCGTATCCTGCAAATGGCTTTGAGACGTCCCAAAGACGTGTAAGGATTATTATCCTCCTGATTATTCTGATGATGATGATTATTAATATTGTTATGCCGCTGCGGGAATGGGGTGAGTGACCATTCTGACCTCTATCTGCTCCACTGCCAAGTCCAGAAAGCTGCAGCCGTTCCTCACTTCGATGAGGCACTTGGGTCCACTCACTCCCATGCTGGACCCCAGCCCCCCATTCAGCTTCACGACCACCAGCTTGTTCAGCAAAGAGGCCATGTCCTCGGGCAACTCCATGGCTTGTAGGCTGTCGTAAGACAGAACCTGTCAGGAGCAAAAGGTGATGGTAATTAACAGACCACACAGTCACTTCGCTTTACAGCGTGTCCCATCAAGGGCTTCGAGACGTCTCGAAGACTTGATAAGGCGCTGATGTCAAATGCAAGGATCATCATTGGAATTTGTGGATATCCCCAAGCGCTACCGAGAGTGGTTTTGTGGGTGATCGCAGCAGCCAATTTGTGTCATTGACCTGGGAGTGTGTGGACGGACAGTGTAGAGGGAGCGTTACTGTGTCTCTAACCCTGACCTGGGAGTGTGGACGGACGCACAGTGTAGAGGGAGCGTTACTGTGTCTCTAACCCTGACCTGGAGTGTGGACGGACGCACAGTGTAGAGGGAGCGTTACTGTGTCTCTAACCCTGACCTGGGAGTGTGGACACACAGTGTAGAGGAGCTTTACTATGTCTCTAACCCTGACCTGGGAGTGTGGACGCACAGTGTAGAGGGAGCGTTACTGTGTCTCTAACCCTGACCTGGGAGTGTGGACGCACAGTGTAGAGGGAGCGTGACTGTGTCTCTAACCCTGACCTGGGAGTGTGGACACACAGTGTAGAGGAGCTTTACTGTGTCTCTAACCCTGACCTGGGAGTGTGGACACACAGTGTAGAGGAGCTTTACTGTGTCTCTAACCCTGACCTGGGAGTGTGGACACACAGTGTAGAGGGAGCGTTACTGTGTCTCTAACCCTGACCTGGGAGTGTGGACGGACGCACAGTGTAGAGGGAGCTTTACTGTGTCACTAACCCTGACCTGGGAGTGTGGACGGACGCACAGTGTAGAGGAGCTTTACTATGTCTCTAACCCTGACCTGGGAGTGTGGACGGACGCACAGTGTAGAGGAGCTTTACTATGTCTCTAACCCTGACCTGGGAGTGTTACAATATAATGACTTACAGACTTCTCTGATGGAGGTATTATGTTATCCCACTGAATAGACTGTTCTTCACCGAACATAACGTTCCAATACAGCTTCAGAAATGTTGTGAAATCCCGTTTCATCTCCTGAAAAGCCGGTGAGAGAAAACAACAGGTGAGAGGGTTACATCAAATGCCAGGATTATTATTATTATAGCGTGGTCACCGCACTTCAGGAAAGCCATCGAGGGGGACACAGGGATGCAGAGGAGATTTGTATGTCCTGTGAAGCGCTTTGAGACGTCTCGATGACTTGATAAGGCGCTATATCCACTGAAAGATAAATAATAATAATCCTGGTGTTTGACCCTGCGCCTTATCACGTCTTCGAGGAGTCTCAAAGCGCTTCACAGGATACACTGTAAGGTGTAGTGACTGTATATTTTGTGGGCGAACCGCGGCAGCCAATTGCACCCAGCGACGTCCCCCCAAGCAGTCGTGGATTGAGTGACCAATTTATTATTATTTGAAGGGATTATTACCCCCAGAAAAGCGATTCATCGAACAACTGACAAGCAGGTTCCTACTGACAGAGGTGTCTTCTCTTCAACCGTGCCTTCAGCTCCACTCTCGACTCTCTTCCCCCTCCTCGCTCCCTCCCTTCCCGCCCCTCACTCTGACCATTTCCCCCCCCAATGCTCGGGTCCTGACCCAACTGTCCAGCGCCTTGGGACGTCCTCCCGACGTGAAAGGCGCTCTATAAATGCAATCTTGCTTTTTTTTCATAGAATAGATTCATAGAATGTTACGGCACAGAAGGAGGCCATTCGGCCCATCGAGTCTGTGCGGCTCTTTGACAGAGCGTCACTTTCACTAACCCCACTCACCAGCTTTCTCCCCATAACTCTGCAAACCCGTCTTCCCAGATACCTATCCAGTTCTCTCTTAAAAGCTGTAATCGAATCGGACTTCACTGCCCTTTCGGGCAGATCATTCCAAATTCTAACAACTCGCTGAGTGAAAACATTTCTTCTAACCTCCTCTCTGCTTCTTTTGGTAGATATCTTAAGACTGTGACCACGAGTCACAGACACACCTACCAGCGGAAGCAGCTTTTCCCTATCTCGCCTGTCGAAACCTTTCATGATCTTGAAGACCTCTATCAGGTCCCCGCGTAACCTTCTCTGCTCTCATGGGAAAAATCCTCAGTTTTCCAGCCTGTCCTCATAGCTAAGCTTCCCCATTCCTGGTATCATTCTCGTGAATCTCCTCTGCACCTTTTCCAGTGCCTTAATATCCTTCCTGAGGTACGGTGCTCAGAACTGGACGCAGTACTCCAGCTGAGGCCTAACCAGTGTTTTGTACAGATTAAGCATAACCTCCTTCTCTTATACTCTATGCCCCTACTAATGAAGCTCAGTACACCAAATGCCCTTTTTACTGCCCTGTCTATCTGCTCTGCCACCTTCAATGAATCGCTTACTTGAACGCCCAGATCTCTCTGTACGTTCACCCCCTTTCAGATTGAGCTCCCAAGCCTATATTGCCTCCTATCATTTTTCCTCCCTAAGTGTATCACCTCGCACTTATCTACATTGAAATCCATCTGCCACATGTCAGCCCATTCCACCATTCTGTGTATGTCTGCCTGCAGATGGTAGAGTCCTGTAGCTCAGTGGTTAGAGCACTCGCTTTCAAGTGAGAGACCTGAGTTTAATTCCAGGCAGAGGGCCAAACCTTGGGCAAGTTTCCTTACTCCACACAGAGCCTAACAACAATCCCTCCAAAAAACAAAAAACAATAATAAAAATTGGTCATTTTCAATCCACGACTGTTTGTGGGACATTGCTGTGCGCAATTGGCTGCCGCGTTCGCCCACAAATATACAGTCATTTCACTTTACAGTATATTCTGTGAAGCGCTTTGGGACGTCCTCCCGACGTGAAAAGCGCTATATCAAATGCAAGGATTATTATTATTATTATTACAGTCCTCCTCACTATTTACTACCTGACCTAACTTGGTATCATCTGCAAACTTGGAAATAGTGCTCTCTATGCCCAAGTCCAGATCATTAATATGTATTAGAAAGAGCAGTGGTCCCAATACCGATCCCTGGGGTCACCTCCTTCCATTGCGAGAAACACCCATTAACCAGCACACTCTGCAGTCTGTCACTCAGACAGTTCCTAATCCAAACAGCTACTGTCCCCTTAATACCGTGAGCCTCCAGTTTTTTTATTAACCTCTTATGCGGTACTGTGTCAAAAGCCTTTTTAAAATCCATGTAAATAATGTCCACCGCATTTCCCTCATCAACCCTCGCAGTCACCTCTTCAAAAAATTCTATTAGATTTGTTAGGCAAGACTTGCCTTTAACAAATCCATGTTGGGGGTCTCTAATTACCTCGTGTTCCTCTAAGTAGAGATTTATTTTGTCCCGGATTACGGTCTCCAGTAGCTTTCCTATTACCGAAGTTAGGCTGACTGGCCTGTAATTTCCGGGCTTGTCTTTCTGCCCATTTTTGTAGAGTGGGGTAACATTAGCCACTCTCCAGTCTCTTGACACCACTGCTGTATCCAATGATGATTGAAATATAATGGCCAAAGCCTCCGCTATTTGAACCCGTAACTCCCACAGCAACCGTGGGTGAAACCCATCTGGTCCTGGTGACTTATGAATTTTGAGCCCAGTCAATCTTTTCAGAACTTCCTCTCTGTCTCTAGTAATCTGATCCATTTCCTCTATCCTCTCATCCAATACTGTGCATCCATTTCCATTGTGAAGACAGATACAAAGAACTCGTTCAGTATGTCAGCCGTGCCCTCTGCCTCCACAAGATTGCCGTCATTGCCTTCGATTGGCCCCACCCTACCTTTAACTAACCTTTTTTCCTTTACGTGGTTTGTTGTTGTTGTGTGCGTTGGTGCTCGTGTGTCTGTGGGTGTGTGCGGATTAAGAAAACTCGAGGCGAGGAGTCTAGTCTAACCGCTTGGCTACAGGATTCCACACTCACCTTCACGTTGTCCGGGGGGGCTGTGTCCAGGAGTTTAAGCAGCTCTCCCTCCATGACGCTCATCGGGTATCTGTTCATCTGAAACAATCGGATAAACCCTGCAACATATGGGAGCAAAGTGTCAAGGCTTCAACTATCTGACAGCTGGGTCCTTCCAGACAGGGTCGAACTTTGAGCTCACAGCTGACGCAGTGCTGAGGGTGGGACCCACTCAAAAGAGAAAGGAGTTCCCAACCACATTGGTGTAGTTTCACCTGAGCTGGAGGGGGCGAGAGAGTGAAGGAGAGAGTGAGTGAGAGGGGACACACACACACACACACACACAGACACACACAGGCACGGTCGAAGAGGAAAGTCCCGAGGTGCGATCTGAAGACAGGCGGAGAGGGTCCAAGGCGGAGGGTTCATAATGTAAAAATAATCCCGGCATTTGACCCAGCACCTCAGCCAATCTTCGAGTCATCTCGAAAAGCGCTTCGCAGGATACGCTGCAAAGTGTGGTGACCGTGTGCTTTGGGCGGCAGCCCGTCGCGCCCAGCGACGAACCCCCACAAACATGAGTTGACTCATGTGTGTGCGTTGTTACCTCCTCTGCGTGGGAGCGGGGTAACAATCGAGCCAGAAATAGGGCAGCAAATCATACATCCAACATGACTCAGTATAAGGAGTGCAGTAGCTCAGCGATTAGAGCCCTCGCCTCGCAAGTGAGAGACCGGGGTTTGATTCACGGGCGTGTCGGGTCAGGGGTAAACATTGTGCAAGTTTCTATTCCGCACACACACACACACACACACACACAGACACACGCCTCCGTTTACCTAACAGGAAGTTGGCACCCAATTGCTAGTCGAATGACGGATGGCTTTTCCAGTGCGGGGGGCGGGGGGGGGGGGGGAGAGGGGGAGTTGGGGGAAGGCAGGGAGCGGGGTGTGTGTATTGCCCTGATCGTGCTTCAGATTCCCCCTCTGGGCTTGTTCAGGCTCTCGAAGATCAACGACTCCGCAGCCCCGGCCGGAAAGGCTACGCCTCGAAGCCCTTCGCGGAATGGACTGCTAAGTGCAGGCAGCGACTGTGCGTTTTGTAGGATAATAATAATAATAATCCTCGCATTTGATATAGCGCTTTTCACGTCGGGAGGACCTCCCAAAGCGCTTCACAGAACACACTGTAAAGTGAATTGACTGTATATTTGTGGGCGAACGCGGCAGCCGACTGCGCCCAGCGACGTCCCCGCAGGCAGTCGTGGGTCGAGTGACCAAATTTATTATTTTTGGGTGTGTGGGGGGGGGGGGGAACAGATTATTACTGCCCGATAGCGATCCGTCAGTCTACCATCAATCGGGTTACGTGTGTGTGGAGTAAGGAAACTTGCCCAACGTGTTATCCCGCCTGGGAATCGAACCCAGGTCCTCCCGCTTGAGGGGCATGAAGGGACTTGAAGGCAGCACGAACATGGCAGAACCACCTATGAATAGGACATGCACATCGCAATCCACGAGACGGCATCACCCGATCGCCGTACGACTCGCCGCACACGCGCCACGATCCCCCCGGGGTGCAATGGAAACCCGAATGCTTACACGATTCCGATCCGACAAGTCGCTTTGAGCAACGCGGGGAGAGGAAAGTTTTCCTGCTCCAACGGGGCAGCCGAGGCTCCCCGCGCGACGGCCAAACTATTCGGGCAGACTGCGCAAATCCCATCTTGGATTGTTCCTCTGCAGCTAAAACACGACAACACCCACAGAGGCTGCGATGTTCCTGTACAATTCTCTAATTACACGGCACGGACACCCGGAGGCCATTCGGCCCATTGCGTCTGTTGGCGGTGCTTTGAAAAGAGCTTCCAATTCAACCCCACTCCCCCCGCGCTCTCCCCATAGCCCTGAGCAACCCCACTCCCCCCGCGCTCTCCCCATAGCCCTGAGCAACCCCACTCCCCCCGCGCTCTCCCCATAGCCCTGAGCAACCCCACTCCCCCCGCGCCCTCCCCATAGCCCTGATCAACCCCACTCCCCCCGCGCTCTCCCCATAGCCCTGATCAACCCCACTCCCCCGCGCTCTCCCCATAGCCCTGATTAACCCCACTCCCCCGCGCTCTCCCCATAGCCCTGATCAACCCCACTCCCCCGCGCTCTCCCCATAGCCCTGATCAACCCCACTCCCCCACTCTCTCCCCATAGCCCTGATCAACCCCACTCCCCCGTTCTCTCCCCATAGCCCTGATCAACCCCACTCCCCCCGCGCTCTCCCCATAGCCCTGATTAACCCCACTCCCCCCGCGCTCTCCCCATAGCCCTGAGCAACCCCACTCCCCCCGCGCTCTCCCCATAGCCCTGATCAACCCCACTCCCCCAGTCTCTCCCCATAGCCCTGATCAACCCAACTCCCCCGCGCTCTCCCCATAGCCCTGAGCAACCCCACTCCCCCGCGCTCTCCCCATAGCCCTGATCAACCCCACTCCCCCGCGCTCTCCCCATAGCCCTGAGCAACCCCACTCCCCCCGCGCTCTCCCCATAGCCCTGATCAACCCCACTCCCCCCACTCTCTCCCCATAGCCCTGATCAACCCCACTCCCCCCGCGCTCTCCCCGTAGCCCTGCAAACTTGTCCTCCCCAAATAATTATCTACTTCTCTCTTAAACGTTATGACTGAATCGGCTTCCGCCGGCCTTTCAGGCAATGATTCCAGATCCCAACAACTCTCTGTGTGAAAGCATTTCTCCTCCCGCCCCTCTGTTTCTTTTAACAACTATTTTAAATCGTTGCCCTCGGGTTCCCGACCCGCCCGCCAGTGGGAATAGTTTCTCCCTGTTCGTCCTATCGAATCCCCTCATCATTTTGAAAACTTCTATTAACTCTCCTCTTAACCTTCTCTGCTTCGTGGAGTCCTGTAGCTCAGTGGTTAGAGCACTCGCTTTGCAAGTGATTGACCTGAGTTCAATTCCAGGCAGAGGGCGAAACCTCGGGCAAGTTTCCTTACACCACACAGAGCCTAATAATAATCCCTCCAAAACAACAACAATAATAAATTGGTCATTTTCAATCTACGACTGTTTGTGGGACATTGCTGTGCGCCATCGGCTGCCGCGTTCGCCCACCAATATACAGTCAATTCACTTTACAGTGTGTTCTGTGAAGCGCTTTGGGACGTCCTCCCGACGTGAAAAGCGCTATATCAAATGCAAGGATCATTATTATTATTATTATTATAAGGAGAATAATCCCGGCTTCTCTCGCCTCTCCTGATAACTGAAGTCCCTCATTCCTGGTACCATCGCGGTCAATCTCCTCTGCGCCCCCTCCAATGCCTTGACATCCTTCCTAAAGTGTGGTACCCAGAACTGAACACAGTCTCTCGCTGAGGCCTCACCGGGGTTTTATATAAAGGTCCGTTATAACTTCCTGACATTTGTATTCTATGCCCCCGTTTATAAAGCCTTCTATCCAGGTAGATGTTTACTTAACATCTACCTGTCCTCCCTCCTTCAAAGATTTACTCTACGAACCCCCCGGGTCCCTCTGTGTCTTCACCCCCTTTAAGATTGTACCATCAGCTCATATTAAACTTCATCTGCCACCTGTCGGCCCGTGTTACCGGTCTGTCTATATCCGTTTGCAGTCGATTATCCTCCTCACTGTTTACTGCTTTTCCAGCTTAGTATCATCTGCAAACTTGGCAAATGTGCTCATTATTATTATTATTATTTATATAGATCACAAACAGCAGTGGCCCCACAATACTGACCCCGGGGGGGACACCACCGCACAGTTCCCTCGGCTTTCTGTCTCCCAGACAGTTCTGTATCCGCTGCCACTGTCGCTTTAACACCATTGGCTTCTATTTCGCTCAGAAGCCTCTTATGCGGCACTTTATCAAATGCCTTTTGAAAATCCATATAAACTGCATCAACCGCAGGACCTTCAATCCGCTCTCTCCGTTACTCCATCAAAAAAGTTAACGACATTAGTCACGACACAGAGCTGTCAGTTACTCAATCCACGGCTGTTTGCGGGGATGTCGCTGTTGCGTAATTGGCTGCCGGTTTCACCCACAAAACACACAGTCACTACACTCGACAGCGGATCCTGTGAAGCCCTTTGAGACGTCTCGAAAACGCGATAAGGCGCACTGGGGTCAAATGCAAGGATTTTTATTGTCGTTAAATCGCATTCCTGGTTTTTTTTGAGCTCCCAATCCAGGCTGAGGAGAAAGCAGGGACGGAGGAGATGGCCAAGGAGAGGGTCGGGGCAAGAGAATACGGGGAGAGGTTTCACGGTCAGAGCGAGTTTCTCGAAGTCAATCAACCCGGATGACAAGCAGAGCTCTGGCAAGGACCCGGGTGATGGCAACTCAAGAGACCCGACGCAGCGGAAGAGGACACAAGACACAACACCCACAAGTCAGCTTTAAGCGGTCGGTTTTATTCAGCGGATGTTGCAGCGGTTCACAAAGCAGCCCTTCCACCTCAACCCCTGGGGCTCCTTCCACTGTCTGCTTCCCGCCAGACAACCTTCCCCTCACTTGAGCCACCTTGAGCTTCCGAACATCGGCTTCGGATCCACACGGGCGACCTTAAAAACGGTAAGAACGCGAACGGCAAAAGTGTCGCAAAAGAACACGGCGAGGATTTCAAACCTCCAAGAAAACTAACCAACGGAAGTAACAGTCTAAAGGTCCATTCAAGAAGATTTCCAAAAGGAAAGCGAGCGGGGTAGAGATGGGGAACAGGACCATTAGCCACAGGGGGATGTTGAAAGAGGGACTGATGTGGTTAGTTGTAAGCGAGTTTGGCTTCCTCCATCAGGTCCCTTTAAACCTTTTAAGCTTTCGTTGTAAACCGGAAACTCGGAGCACGGCCCATTAAGCAAACTGTGTCCCCTTCTCGCCTCCTCCTTCCCCCCGTTCCGGGCTGTTCTGCTCTTTCCACCTCAGGCGTAGTAGGATTGACTCGCTGGATCCTGCCCCCATTACCCAGCTCTGACAAGGAGGCAGGCATCACAGCTTGCCTGTCAAGACACAAACCATTGGTTAATGCTGTCCCTCTGCCGTGTCGCTCGCGCCGTGGGCCGAATGGCCTCCTTCTGTGCCGTAATGGTCTACGATTTACCGAATGTTTCGAAACGCTAAACTGCAGAAGAGAGCAGAGACCAGCCTTCGGGTACGGATCCTTGACCGTCTTGTCCAGCGCCTCGGGACGTGAAAGGCGCTGCACAGGTGCCATTTGTTCTTGTTGGGTGTTTGAAAGCAGGTGGTGAGGAACAAGTGGCATTTACACAGCGCCTTTCATGTCCAGGAGGACGTCCCAAGATGCTGGACAGTCAGGGAGTTGGGATCAGGAGGGGTGGAGGGCGGGGAGCTTAGGGGTAACAGAGTGACCGAAGGCACGATCGAAGAGGAGGGTTTTGAGACGGGTCTTGAAGGAGGTGAGGAGAGAGGGCGAGGCGGAGGGACTGAGGATGGAGGTCTAGAGGGAGGGGGCAGAGTGGCCGAAGGCCCGACCGCCAATGGAGGGGCGGGTGAGGCGGGGGCCGTGAAGCAGACCGGAGCCCGCTGAGCGGAGCCAGCTGAGCGGAGGGAGCGGGCAGGATGGTAGCAGGTTAGGAGGTCACAGAGGTAGTAAGGGCTTTGAAGGCCGTGGAGGATCAGGATCGTGAACTGTATCCTCCGAGGAAGAGAAACATTTAGCAATGAGGACGTGTTGAGGGGCGAAGCGTTTGTCCAGCCTGGAAAAGAGTCTCAAAGGAGACTTTATAATAATAATAATAATCCTTGAATAAGCAGATAGGGACTCGGTTTAACGTCTCATCCTAAGAATGATAGATACCACCGTCACCCAGATGAAGCCCATCACCCCCCGCTGCCTCGACCACCCCCCCCCCCACCCCAGCCCAGCGCCCACCCCCTCCTCACCCAGCTGCTGGTCACCCAAATAATAATAATAATCCTTGCATTTGAGCCCTTCAACAAAAATAATAATAAAAATGTGGTCGCTCGATCCACGACTGTTTGTGGGGACGTCGCTGGGCGCAATTGGCTGCCGCGTTTCGCCCATAAAATATACAGTCACTGCACCTTACAGTGTATCCTGCGAAGCGCTTTGAGGCGTCTCAAAGTTGGGATAAAGGCGCTGTATCAAATGCCAGGATTATTATTATTTATCTTCCAGTGGTAGAGTCCCAGTTCCTCCGGTTCTCCCCTCGCAGCCAAACCGCTCATCCCATCCCATCCCCGCGATCAAATAATAATCCTTGCACTTGATGTAGCGCCTTATCACGTCTTCGAGACGTCTCAAAGCGCTTCGCAGAACATTCCGCAAACTGGAGTGACCGCATATTTTGCGTGAAACGCGGCAGCCAATCGCGCACAGCAGCGTCCCCACAAACAGCCGTGGATTGAAGTGACCAATTTGTTTATCATTGTTTTTTGGAAGGAGTTATCCCCGATCCGCCAATCGTCTGCCAACCGGGTTCCGACTTACTGCTCGGTAAACAGAGGCCCCTGGAGTAAGGAAACCTGCCCAGCGTTTCTCCCCGCCCGGGAATCGAACCCAGGTCCTCTCAAGTGCGAGGCGAGTGCTCTAACCACCGAGCTTTAGGACTCCAATTGAGCGAGGAGGGCCTTTCAGAAAAGCTCACAATGTGATCACCTCATCGCCAGTCAGTCAACTGCTTTCATCAACCCCCAAAGTATATACAAGAACTTGTGTTTACACAGCGCCCCCCGCACCCCCCTCACCCGGGGCAGCATCTCGAAGCATTTAACTGCGACGTAGTTTGACCCCAGGGGTTGACACGTAGGCACAGTCAAAGGGGAAGGTCTTCACGTACAGGGTGTCCACACAAAGTCCTGTTACCGCCCCCCCACCGCCCCCCACCCCATCGCCCCGTTACAAAGCAGCGATACAAGACTACAGAGGAGCTGAAACAAGCCGTCAGCGATGCCTCTCACCTCCTCGCTCCGTGTTAGAGAAGATGTGCCACTGAACGTGGCGATAATGAACAGATCATTATCTGCCATGAAAGAAACGATGGGGCTCACACTCACACTCACTCGCTCACACTCACACGCTCACACTCACACGCTCACACTCACACGCTCACACACTAATCCTCTGGGAGTCCAAAGACAGTTACACACTTGTACCGAACACAATTAAGTACTCATTTAAAAGACGATTAAATATAATTATCACCGTTCTGCCATGCGTTTCAGTTGTTGGTCCGGGGACCGTAAAGAGGCAAATGGGGGTAACAGGACCCTGTGGACTCCCTGTACAACCTGAAGAGGAGCAACGAGGGGACGAGGCAGAGGGATTGAGGCTGAGAGCTCCAGAAGGTCAGGGCATTGCGGATCATAACAATAATAATAATAATCCTCACATTTGACACAGCGCCTGATCACGTCTTCGAGACGTCTCAAAGCGCTTCACAGGATACACCGTGAAGTGTAGAGACCGTGCGTTTTGTGGGCGAAACGCGGCAGCCGACTGCTGAAGAGCGCTTGCGAAGGAAATGAACCGTTCCGATCCCTTTCGGTGGACCAAGAGAAGCAGAGATATTGGAGTGCTGTTTGCAATTATATTTACGAGGAGCGGACGTCATCTTTTAGCGCAGGGATTTGCGTGGAGCAAGTGCTGATTTTGTTAGACAGAGCCCGGCCCTTTGGTGCTCCAACAGGCGGGAGGCTGTCGAGCGGAGGTAGCGAGCGGTGGAGTGGAGGGGGGAGGGTGGGGGTACGCTCTCCTCATCAGCCTCGGCCACACTAAGCTGCCACCAACCCCACCCGCACCTCCCACCCCCACCACCCACTCACTCTCAGACAGGAAGGTCAAGGCCTGGTTTCTCTCGTCCACTATCTCCTCGGTGCACAGCTTCATCTTCTGCTTGGAGAAGTCGGAGATGGCCAGATCTTGGACCAGCTTCCAGGTTTTGTTCTGCGGAAAAGACTCGGGAGATGAGAACCGCAGAGGCCGTTCGGGTGAAGAAGTCCCCCTTTCATCTTGTCCTTATGGACCACCACCACCACCACCACCACCACCACCCTGCCGTCAACAACAACAACTTGCATTTACACAGAAAGGGTAGAGGTGACCGTAGACGCGGTCGAACAATAATCCTTGCGTTTGATACGGCGCCTTATCCCGTTTTCGAGACGTCTCGAAGCGCTTCACAGAATCGACCGGGTGTTTCCTGGAGGCGAAGCGCGGCAGCCAATTGCCCGCAGCGACGTCCCCGATCGCAGCCGCGGACTGAGTGGACAAATGATACTAATCATTTCTTTTTTTCGAGGGGTTATTATTCGACCAACAACCGGGTTCCTACTCGCTGCCGGGTAAAGAAGAGGCGCGCGGAGGAAGGAAACTCGCCTGAGGTTTCGCCCCGCCCCGGGGGAATCGAACCCAGGTCCTCTCGCTCGCAAAGCAAGCGCTCTAACCATTGAGCTGCAGAACTACAGGAGATCTCTCAAAGCGCTTCACCCCGTAAAGTGCAGCGACTGCGGGCGACAGGCGGCAGCCAGTTTGCGCCTCACAAACAGCCATGGAGTGAGTGGCCAATTTTATTGGGGAGATTGTCGGCCAGAAAAGAGAAAGCGCGAGAGAGAGAAACTCCCCCTCCTCTGTTGGAACAGCGTCGCAGGAGATCCTGAAACACAAAACACACGGTCACTGCACTTTACTGGGTATCCTGTGAAGCGCTTTGAGACGTCTCGAAGGATTATTATTGCAAGGATTATTATTATTTCTTTTAGGAAATAATATCGAGTTACAGTATGTAGTTTGGGACATGACGTGTGAAAGCGACTGCCAGGATGTGGCAGGCAAACTGGACAGACCTCGGTATTTATTCGTCAACAATTCTTGTTGGGGGAAAGAGTGACAAGAGTTTCGGGGCATAGTGGCCGAAGGCACGGCCACCGGCGGTGGTGCAGAGGAGGGGACGAGGGGAGAAACAAGAGGCGAGAGATGCGAGCGACTGACACAGAGCTGCAGGGACGAGGCTAGGACGAGTGACTGACGATACCTGAATAGTAACCGGGAAGGAATAGATCAGATCCTCAGCAACTCCGTAGGAATTTCCATTCGAAATGACTCCCATAGAAGTCCAATCGCCCTGCCAACAAAAGAGACACAACAACTCGCACTGACACAGGGCTGTATCATTGGCGGTCGGGCATTCAGCCTCTCTGCCCCCACCCTCTAGCCCGCAATCCCTCCGCCTCACCCCCCCCCCAACCCCTCGCCACCTCTTGCCTCCTTCAAATCCTGTCTAAAGCCCTTCCTCTACGACCGAGCCTTGCTCTTCGACCCCCACCCCCCACCCCACTGCCCTCCACCAGCTCCCAGCTCGGGTCCAAAACCCCTGCACTCATCACCTCCCGCCTCGATTTGCTTCAAGTGCTCTGTGAAGGAATTATTACCCACGGAAAAGCGATCCGCCAATCAACTGACCGGGTTCCTACTTACACACTACATTCACGCCTGGCAGTGTGTGTGTGTGGGGGGGGGGGAGTAAGGAAACTTGCCCCACGTTTTGCCCTGACCTGACCCGCCCAGGAATCGAACCCAGGTCCTCTCGCTTGCGAGGCGAGGGCTGTAACCACTAGACACTGCAGGTCTCCACAATCACATGGAGCATAAAAGCCATCACATACTGGTTGGGCTGAATGGCCCGTTTCCTTGCTATAATCTACATAAATCACTGTAACCGGTTTGATCTCCCCCCCACCCCCCACCCCCCACCAACTCTTTGCCCCCTACTCTGTTCCTGTACCTCCGGAGTCCCGACCCACAAATCCCTCAGGTGGTCACTTATTGCTTTGGCAGCTGACATGGCACTCGATAGCTTGCGGACCTTGGTAATAGTATTGTTGCGCTCTTGTATTATCTGTGGAGACAAATGAACTGCTGTGTTGAGGAACACACACAGACGCACATCAACTTACAACAACAATAACAACAACCCCGGGGTGTGACCCGGGGCCTCATCGCGTCTTCGAGACGTCTCAAAGCGCTTCACGGGACACGCTGTCGAGTGTAGGGACTGCGTGTTTTGTGGGTGAAACGCGGAAGCCGATCGCGCCCGGCAGTGTCCCACAAGCACTCATGGATACAGTGACCAATTTATTATAATTATTGTTTTTAAGGAATTAATGAACTGTTGGGCAAGTTTCCTTACTCCACACGCCTGTGTTTACCGAGCAGTGGGCAGGAACCCGCTTGCTGGTTGACTGGTGTGGGTAATAATTCCTTCCAAAAAAAAAAAAATCGGTCGCTTCAATCCACTGCTGTGAGCAATTGGCTGCTGTGTTTTGTCCACAAAATCACTCTGCAGTATAATCCGTGAAGCGCTCTGAGACGTCTCGAAGACATGATACGGCGCTGTTTCAAATGCACGTATTATAATTATTATTATTATTATAATTACTCCCCCTGGAAATTAATATAATAATTATTTCACCGATCGACTAACAACCGGGTTCCTACTTGTGCGGAGCAGGTCACGTTTCGCCCTGACCCGCCCGGGAATCGAACCCAGGTCCTCTCGCTTGCGAGGAGGCGACCGCTCTAAACCACTGAGCTACAGGACTCCACAATGATACACTGCTATATATTGTACGATAATCCTCGCATTTGATACAGCGCCTTATCACGTCATCGAGACGTCTCATGGCGCTTCACAGGGTTTTACTGTGAAGTACAGCGACTGTGTATTTGTAGGCGAACGCAGCAGCAAACGTGTGGACCGCCAAGTGACGCAAACAGCCAAGAAGTGATGGACCGATTGTAACTGGGGATTGATTGTTGGCCTGGAAACCGGGAGAGAGAAACTCTCCTCTTTCCAAAACAGCGCCGTAGGAACTCAGTTTAAGGCCTGTCGAAGGACGGCAACTCTGACAACGCAAACCACCCCCCCGGCATTGCACTGGAGCGTCGGCCTAGCCTGCCAGCTCCACGGCCCGACATAAACAACGACAGGTGACATTGACACAGCGCCTTTTGCTTCAGGGGGGCACACCGTGGCGCTGGACAATCAGGGATCTGGATCCGAGCTGGTGGTTGGGATCAGGAAGGCAGGGGTGGGGGGTAGGAGGGTGACCGAAGAGGAAGGTCTTTAGATGGGAGCTGACGGAGGCGAGAGAGAGTGAGGGAGGTAAGGGCGAGGTGCAGGGATTGCGGGCCAGAGTTCCAGTGCGTGTGGGGGCAGAGAGGCTGAATGCCCAACAACTTATATTACAGTATTGAGTGTCCTTCACGCAAGGAAGTTTCTCAGAAGCCTCAACCCGCTGAGGTACTGGACTGGACACTCACTCTGATGAAATCTCCCTGCAGCCAGTCACTGTCCCCTACGCCATCGGTCACGGACATCTTTTTGCACTTGCGGATGAAATAGGCGTGGTTGACATCGGGGTACAACTTGGGGGAGGGGTTCCCCCAAACGATCAGGTTCCGCACGTCCTTGGGCTCCACGCTCAGTCTCGCAGCGATCTGAAAATCAAAGGGGTAAAAAGGGCCGACTCGATCCATCTCGTCACTGGTACCCTTCAACCATTTACGCTGAATTACAATAATAATAATCCTTGCATTTGATAGAGCGCTTTTCACGTCAGGAGGACGTCCCAAAGCGCTTCACAGAACACACTGTAAAGTGAATTGACTGTATATTTGTGGGCGAACGCGGCAGCCAAATGCGCACAGCAATGTCCCACAAACAGTCGTAGATTGAAAATGACCAATTTATTATTGTTTTTTGGTTTTGGAGGATTATTATTAGGCTCTGTGTGGAGTAAGGAAACCTGCCCGAGGTTTCACCCTCTGCCTGGAATTGAACTCAGGTCTCTCGCTTGCAAAGCGAGTGCTCTGACCACTGAGCTACAGGACTCCGAATTGGCCCCAAGTGACATGTTTTTGGCAACGGAATATGGGAATCGAGTCAGCACTCTGTGACGGTCGGTCTCTCTCTCTCTCTCTCTCTCTCTCTCTCAAGCCCCCACTCCTCTGTGACGGTCTCCATTCCGGTTCCTGAGCCAGGAGGGGCCGCAGTATTCTAGGGCACTCACTGCTGAAGGCAGCACCGCCCGGCCCGGCTCATGGGCAGGACCTGGAAGGGCAGAGAATCCTCCCCCTCAGCTCCTGTTAACCCCACAGCCAAAGCCCTAACGGGGAGAGGGGTCCGAGCCGGACAAGCAGCGGGAAAGCTTGGCCAGACAGCGCCCTCTCTCTCTCTTTCTCTCAATGGCCAAGCTATGCGTGGGTTTAGCTGGTTGGATTCCAGCAGTTACCCCACCACTCAAAACCATGGTTCTTGCCAACCTGCGCCTAATACTCTCCGGAATTAGGTAAGCAAGGGGTGTGCCCCCAGGGAGTGAGAGAGAGCGAGAGAGAGAGAGAGAGAGCGCATTCCATTCCAACAACCTATCTCTGGGATTTCCACGAGTAGGTGGGATGCATGGAATTTATTAAACCAGGTTTGTTTAGAATATATTAGAATCCATCAGAATATACAACCCAGAAACAGCCATTCGGCCCAACTGGTCTGTGCCGGTGTTTATGCTCCACGTGAGCCTCCTCCTGCCCTTCCTCAACTAAGCCTTCAAGCATAACCTTCTATTCCTTTCTCCCTCATGTACCTCTCCAGTTTCCCCTTAAATACATCTGTGCTATTTGCCTCAACAACTCCTTGTTGTAGTGTGTTCCACATTCCCACCACTCTCTGTGTGAAGACATTTCTTCGCACTTCCCTATTTGATCTATTTGTGGCTATTTTATATTGATGGCCCCTGGTTTTGGTCTCCCCCACAATTGGAAACGTCTTCCCTATGTCGACTCTATCAAAACCTTTCATCATTTTAAAGACCTCTAACAGGTCACCCCTTTCCCTCATGTTCAGCCTTTCCTGATAGGTATAACTCCTCAGTTCTCTCAGGCACGGTCGTAGAGGTCTTCAGGCGCGACCTGAAGATGGGGAAGGAAGGAGGGGGCGAGACGAAGGGAAAGATCGAAGGGAGAGAGAGTGTTCCCTTTAAGCCACGACATTGTGACTCAGAGCTAAGAGTGTGTACTTACTGACACCTGAAGCTTAAACGATGCCTTGCATCCCCTGCCCCCCCCCCCCCACCCTCGGCTGGCTGTCCCTCGTCCCCTCCGCTCCACCATTGGTGGCCTGGCCTTCAGCCACTACGCCCCAAAACTCTCACACTCTCCCCCTCAATCCCTCCGCCTCGCCCCCTCCCTCCCCACCTTCAAATCCCGCTTAACGACCTTCCTTTTTGTTTGCGCTTGTGGTCACCTCCCACCTCCCTCTCCCCCCCCCGCCCGGCTCAGAGTCAGACTCCGCCACTGTCAAGTGCTCCAGGACGCCACACCGCGCGAAGGGTAAATGCAAATTGTAGCCGTTGCCGGGCGCTGAGTTTCCCGGGGACCGACCTGATACTTGGCCCGGTTTAGACCCAAGCGGTTCAGGCTGCTGAAATTCTCCGGGGGAATGGTGGGAGCATTTTTCAGTGCCACCAGGCAGTTGGTATTGGCCGGGTTACCCACCACAATGACCTAAACGAGGCACAAAAACAAAAAAACACTAAATCAAACATCGTGCCTCAGGAGCGCTGAGGCTCCCCCACCCAAGAGAAGCACAACCAGAAGGTAATCTTAATCCTTGAACTCACGATACTGGATTTCAATTGAATATTCATCATAATAATAATAATAATCCTTGGGTTTGATGTAACGCCTTACCGCGTCTTCGAGACGTCTCAAAGCGCTTCACCAAATATACTGGAGTGACTGTGGGTTTTGTGGGCGAAACGCAGCAGCCAATTGTGGGCAGTAACAGTCGTGGATTGAGTGACCAAATTATTATTTTGTTTCACATTAAAGAAGAGCCTCTTTTCACATTAAAGAATTAATGTTTCACATTAACGAAGAGTGTGTGTGTGTGAGTGTGTGTCTTAGTTGTTTGAGGGCAGAGTCAGTAAGGATCACAATCCTTACATTTGATATGGTGTCTTTCACATAATAATACCATTAATAATCCTTGCATTTGGTAAAGCGCCTCATCACATAATTGAGACGTCTCAAAAGCTCTTCACAGAATAATAATAATAATAATAATAATCCTTGCATTTGATATAGCGCTTTTCACGTCAGGAGGACGTCCCAAAGCGCTTCACAGAACACACTGTAAAGTAAGTGAATTGACTGTATATTTGTGGGCGAACGCGGCAGCCAATTGCGCACAGCAATGTCCCACAAACAGTCGTAGATTGAAAATGACCAATTTATTATTGTTTTTTTGATTTTGGAGGGATTATTATTAGGCTCTGTGTGGAGTAAGGAAACTTGCCCAAGGTTTCGCCCTCTGCCTGGAATATATACTGTAAAGTGAATTGACTGTACTTTGTGGGAGAAATGTGGCAGCCCATTGCGTACAGCAGCGTCCCACAAACAGTCATGGATTTGAGTGACAAAATTATTATCATTATTTATTTATTTGAAGGGATTATCACCCCCAGAAGCAGAGGACCCGGGTTTGATTGCCAGGCAGCGCAAAACCTGAGGCAAGTTTAATTTCGCCACACACACACCTCCGTTTACCTAGCAGTAAGTAGGAACCCAGTTGTTAGTTGATCGGTGGATCGTTTTTCCGGGTTTAATAACTCCTTCAAAAAATAATAATAATTTGGTCACTCAATCCACGACTGTTTGTGTGAAACACTGCTGTGTGCAATTGGATGTCGCATTTTGGCCACAAAATACAGTCACTACGCTTTACAGTGTATCGTGTGAAACTCTTTGAGACGTGTCGAAGACGTGATAAGGCGCTGTAGCAAATGCACGTGCAAATGATGTTTATAACAATAAATAAAAAGATATAAATACATATTCACTACACTTTGCACTGCACTTTGAAGCACTTGTAGATGCCTCAAAGCCGTGATAAGGCTCTATATCAAATGCAAGGAATATTTTTATTATAAAAAGAAGACAAAGCCCACACTTAGCCTCAGTGTTGAGGCACTCCTACCTTCACAGTCTTTTTGGAGAACTTGTTTAAGGCTTGTCCCTGTGATCTGAATATGCGCACATTAGACTTCAGCAGGTCCTTCTTCAACATGCCTGCATGATGTGGGATCGAGCCGATTAATATGGCGACGTCCAGATCCGTGAAAGCGATCTCTCCCTGTCTGTAGCAACGATTTCTGAAGCACCACGCAAAAAAGATCACAGTACTCGATTATTATTAATTATCATTTTTACATTTGGTACACAGCGTCTGTAATAATCTTTGCATTTGATAAGAGCGCCTCATCGCGCCTTTGAGACATCTCAAAGCGCTTCACGGGACACACTGTAAAGTGCGTGACTGTACATTTTGTGGGCGAAACGCAATAAAAAAAACGAAAACGATTAAGATGAAATGAGTTGTTTATGCAGATAGCATGGAGTCATGTAGCTCAGTGGTTAGAGAGACCTGGGTTTGATTCCCCGGCAGGGCGAAATGTTGGGCAAGTTTCTTTACTCCACATGCCTGTGGAAGGAGTGAGAAGGAGTAGGGGAGTGAGGGAACGAGTGAGAGGGAGTGCGTGAGTGGGAGTGGATTAATAATTACCTCTAAGCAAATCGAAGGCACAGTCCTGCAGCTCCATCACCACTGCTCTGAGCAGCTCCATCGCTGGCGTGACATCCAGCAGAACCAGGCAGATCCGCTGCAACAACAACAACAACAACAATTGCATTTACCTAGCGCCCCCTCCCGCAGGGAGTAGCGTCCCAGGGCGCTTGACAGTGGTGGAGCGCCACCCCGAGCCGGGAGGAGAGGGGCGGTGAACGTACGCGCTGGTATTCAGGCCCGACCTGAAGATGGGGAGGGGGGAGAGGCGGGCAGGCGGGCAGGCGGGCAGGCAGTCAGGCAGGAAGGAAGGAAGGAAGGAAAGGGCAAGGCAGAGGGAGAGAGGGAGGGAGTGACAGAGTTTCGGGGTGTTGTGGCTGAAAACCCCGGGGTGTTGGGAATGTGCGATTCTCTGCCGCAAACCGCAACAGAAGAGAGTCCATAGATTCTTGTGTAAGAGAATCGGCACAGAGACGGTCTGCTTGATGCGAGTGTTTATAATACTCCTTTACCTTATCAAAATACACAGTAAAAACTCGCATCAAGTCCAGATAGAATCATAGAATTATCCGGCACAGGAGGCGGCCATTCAGCCCATCGTGTCTGTGCCGGCTCTGAAAAGAGCTTCCAAATCAACCCCACTCCCCCACTCCATCTCTCCCCATAGCCCTGATCAACCCCACTCCCCCCCCATAGCCCTGCAACCTTGTCCTCCCCAAATAATTATCTGCTTCTCTCGTAAAAGTTGTTATCTAATCGGCTTCCACCGGCCTTTCAGGCAATGATTCCAGATCCCAACCACTCGCTGCGTGAAAATAATTTCTCCTCCCCTCCCCTCCCCTCCCCTCCGCTCCGCTCCAGGGCCTTGGGATGTCCTCTCGACGTGAAAGGCGCTATACAAATGTAATTTTGTTGTTCGTTCTTTTAACAACTGTTTTAACTCGGTGTCCCCGGGTTACCGACCCCCCCGTCAGTGGGAATAGTTTCTCCTTGTTCGAATCCCCTCCTAATTTTGAAAACTTCTGTTAAGTCTCCTCTTAACCTTCTCTGCTCCAAAGGAGAATAATCCCGGCTTCTCTCGCCTCTCCTGATGGACCACGACTTCTGGAGGTTTCCAGTCCCCGTGCAGAATGTTTTGCACCCGTGCCGTGATAATAATAATAATAATCCTTGCATTTGATATAGCGCTTTTCACGTCGGGAGGACGTCCCAAAGCGCTTCACAGAACACACTGTAAAGTGAATTGACTGTATATTTGTGGGCGAACGCGGCAGCCAATTGCGCACAGCAATGTCCCACAAACAGTCGTAGATTGAAAATGACCAATTTATTATTGTTTTTGGTTTTGGAGGATTATTATTAGGCTCTGTGTGGAGTAAGGAAACTTGCCCGAGGTTTCGCCCTCTGCCGGGAATTGAACTCAACCCTGGCACCAGGGAGGCGACATACCATGTGAGACACACGTCGTTAGTTGCAGAAACGTCCGTCTACTCCTTTCTCCATTGTGTCCCCAAAGACAATTGCAATGACAATCTTCCCTGTGTCCCCCTGTGCGTCCGATGGCTCTCGACTCCTCTCCCCAGAGGTGTCATGACCCTGACAGGTGTCATTGAGTACCGAGAACCGGTTTGTGAGTGCCACTCTCTCAGGGGATTTCTGTGCCGCCCGTCCCTTCTTCCTACCACGCCGGGTGGTCACCCACTCGCTCTCCTTCTGAACCCTCTCCGTGGCTGTGTGGTGACCACCTCCTGAAACGTTCGATCCATGAACTCTTCAGCCTCCCGTACGCTATATAGTGACACCAGCCTCTCCTCGAGCTCAGAAACCCTGAGCTCAAGCTCGAGCAGCCGCGGAGGCACTTCCTACACACGTTTGTCTCTTCCTCACTCCCTTCGCCTCGCCCCCTCTCTTCCCACTTTCAGGTCTTGGCTGAAGACCTTTCTTTTCGACCGCGCCTTTGGTCACCTTCCTCCCCCCCCCCCCCGGCTCGGCCCCGGGATCCGTTGCTGTGAAGCTCCCTGAGACGCCGTCCAAGTTGTTGTTTATGTCCAGGGCGCGCAGAGCATCCTGGAGTTCCCACATGGCACACATTGTGCATGTAACCGGTCTCAGCTGCCCTGCCGTATTCCCAGACATGTTTCATATTACTTTAATATAAACTCTTATTATATTTTATAATTATGCCCCTCTTTCCCCCTCTGCACTGAAGTCCCACCCTCACCAAGTTCCTTAACAGAGTTCCACCTCACTCAGTTCCCTCCTCACGCTGCTGGGCTCTCTGTCTTTATAAATTCTGTAAACGCCTAAATCCTGTATTTCTCCCGAGTTACACGACTCGTATTATGCTCTACTTCCTGTAGCTCAGCGGTTAGAGCACTCGCCTCGCAAGCGAGAAGACCCGGGTTTGATTCCCGGTCGGGGCGAAACTTTGTGCAAGTTTCCTGACTCCACTGTGTGCCGGCAGTGAGCGGGAAGCCGCTCATTAGTCGATGGGCGGATCACCTTTCCGGGGATAACAACAGCAATTGGACACCGCTGTGTGCAATTGGCTGCAGCGTTTCGCCCACAATTCACTCTGCAGTATGTTCTGCGAAGCGTTTTGAGGCGTCTCGAAGACGTGATAAGGAGCTGTATTAAATGCAAAGATCATCATTATTATTATTATTATTATTAATAATAATAATCCTCGCATTTGATATAGCGCTTTTCACATCTGGAGGACGTCCCAAAGCACTTCACAGAACACACTGTAAAGTGAATTGACTGTATATTTGTGGGCGAACGCGGCAGCCAATTGCGCACAGCAATGTCCCACAAACAGTCGTAGATTGAAAATGACCAATTTATTATTGTTGTTGGTTTTGGAGGGACTATTATTAGGCTCTGTGTGGAGTAAGGAAACTTGCCCGAGGTTTGGCCCTCTGCCGGGAATTGAACTCAGGTCTCTCACTTGCAAAGCGAGTGCTCTAACCACTGAGCTACAGGACTCCGGTGAGTCTTAAGGTGATACTTGCCTGGTTCTTGCCGAATGCATCTCCGTTAGCGATGTAGTGGAAGAGAGAGTAGGCAATGTTCCCAGCTGCCCCCGTCACGAGCACCTTCAGGATCTTGGGCAACAAAACATAAACCACCTCTCAGCACAAATGGTTAGTTCAAAACGGTTTAAAAGTTAAAAACTGCCTCCAAAAATGCGTCCACTCAATCCACGACCGTTTGTGGGGCACTGCCGGGCAAATGGGCTGCCGCCTCTCACCCACAAAATGCAGTCAATCCCTTTTGCAACGTGAACGTGCTCTGTGAAGCGCTTTGTGAGACGCCTCAACGACAGGATCGCAATCCCTGCTTTTGGTATAACGGTCCTTGCACTTGATATAGCGCTTTTCACGTCTCCTCGACGTCCCAAAGCGCTTCGCGGAATAGACTGCGAAGTGAATCGACCGTATATTTATTTTGTGGGGGAAACGTGGCAGCCAATTGCGCACACAGTCGTGGATCGAAGTGACCAAAGTATTATTTTTTTTGAGGGATTATTATCAGGTGTGTGGAGTAAGGAAACTTGCCCCAGGGTTTGGCCCTGAGCTGCCGGGAATCAAACCCCGGTCTCTCGCCTGTGAGGCGAGTGCTCTCACCACTGAGCTGCAGGACTCCACGACAGAGCACCTCATCACGTCTTTGAGATGTCTCAAAGTGCTTCAGAGTGTGAGGGAGTGACTGTGAGGGAGTGAGGGGGAGGGAGTGAGGGGGAGAGTGTGAGGGAGTGAGTGTGAGGGAGTGAGGGGGAGAGTGTGAGGAGTGAGTGTGAGGGAGTGAGGGGGAGAGTGGGGTGAGGGGGAGAGTGTGAGGGAGTGAGGGGGAGAGTGTGAGGGAGTGACTGTGAGGGAGTGAGGGGGAGTGTGAGGGAGTGAGGGAGAGTGTGAGGGAGTGAGTGTGAGGGAGTGAGGGGGAGTGTGAGGGAGGGAGTGGGGAGTGAGGGGGAGTGTGAGGGAGTGAGGGGGAGTGTGAGGGAGTGAGGGAGGGAGTGAGGGAGTGTGAGGGAGTGAGTGTGAGGGAGTGAGGGGGAGAGTGTGAGGGAGAGTGTGAGGGAGTGAGGGGAGAGTGTGAGGGAGGGAGTGTGAGGGAGTGAGGGGGAGTGTGAGGGAGGAGTGTGAGGGAGTGAGTGTGAGGGAGTGAGGGGGAGAGTGTGAGGGAGGGAGTGTGAGGGAGTGAGGGGGAGAGTGTGAGGGAGTGAGTGTGAGGGAGTGAGTGTGAGGGAGTGAGGGAGGGAGTGTGAGTGAGGGAGTGTGAGGGAGTGAGGGAGTGAGGGAGAGTGTGAGGGAGAGGGGAGGTGGTGGAGGAGTGGAGGGAGTGGGGAGAGTGTGAGGGATTGAGGGAGAGTGTGAGGAGAGGTGAGGGGAGAGGTGTGAGGGAGTGAGGGAGAGTGAGAGTGAGGGAGAGTGTGAGGATTGAGTGTGAGGGAGTGAGGGGGAGAGTGTGAGGGAGGGGGAGAGTGTGAGGGAGTGAGGGGGAGAGTGTGAGGGAGTGAGTGTGAGGGAGTGAGTGTGAGGGAGTGAGGGGGAGAGTGTGAGGGAGTGAGGGGGAGAGTGTGAGGGAGGTGAGGGGGAGGTGAGGGAA
>NW_024705573.1:760-33921 GCF_018977255.1 Callorhinchus milii | reverse complement strand
GTGTGGTGGGTTGCTACCGGTGATCTTCTCCAGGGTTTGAGGGTTGTGAGTGCGTCCCAGCAGGCTGGCTAAGGCCGCGAGGCTTCCATTGTTGCTAAATGCCAATGCACCAGCATGGCTGGAGCTGAGGATTTGCAAACATCTCGCATGCAGACACAAGCACCTGTAGGGGCATGGGGAGATGAGGAGATACACAAACAACAAAAACTGCCATTCGCCAGACCATGTGCACCTTGGTCACCACCCACACTCACCACCACCCACACTCACCACCACACTCACCACCCACACTCACCACCACCCACACTCACCACCCACACTCACCACCAACACTCACTACCCACACTCACCACACCCACACTCACCACCCACACTCACCACCCACACTCACCACCCACACTCACCATCCACACCACCCACACTCACCACCCACACTCACCACCCACACTCACCACCACCCACACTCACCACCCACACTCACCACCCACACTCACCACCACCCACACTCACCACCACACTCCCACCACCCACACTCACACCCACACTCACCACCCACACTCACCACCACCCACACTCACCACCCACACTCACCACCCACACTCACCACCCACACTCACCACCCACACTCACCACCACACACTCACCCCACACTCACCACCCCACACTCACCACCCACACTCACCACCCACACTCACCACCCACACTCACCACCACCTCCCCACCACCCACACTCACCACCCACGCTCACCACCCACGCTCACCACCCACGCTCACCACCCACGCTCACCACCCACACTCACCACCCACGCTCACCACCCACGCTCACCACCCACGCTCACCACCCACGCTCACCACCCACGCTCACCACCCACGCTCACCACCCACGCTCACCACCCACGCTCACCACCCACGCTCACCACCACACTCACCACCACCACTCACCACCACGCTCACCACCCACGCTCACCACCCACACTCACCACCCACACTCACCACCACGCTCACCACCCACGCTCACCACCCACCCTCGCCACCCACACTCACCACCCACGCTCACCACCCACGCTCACCACCCACGCTCACCACCCACACTCGCCACCCACACTCACCACCCACGCTCACCACCCACCTCCCACCACACTCACCACCCACACTCACCACCCACACTCACCACCCACACTCACCACCCACGCTCACCACCCACCCTCGCCACCCCTACCCCAGGCACGCTGTGGAACCTGTCGCGCCACGAGTTTCTGAGGGCTGCGCTGGTGGAGCTTTGCCTCCCGGCGCTGGTGGAGCACGTGCTGGTGCCAGAGAGCGGCTGGAGGAGCAACTTTGGAGACTCGCCCGCCTCAACCTCCCCACCCGGCTCGTCCGCCTCGCCTTCCGCGGCGTTCTGCAACGCCTTGACGTGCCTACGGTAAGGGGCGGTGATTTCGTGGTGGACGCGACGGGGAACGCCGCGGTTGACGCGACGTCACGCGGTGGACGCGACGGGGAACGTCGGGGGTTCACGTCACGGCGGTGACATTGCAGGGAGTTGAGCTCGGCAGATCCGGACGGACGGCTGAGCACGTGGAAGGGCGAGGGGCTGGTGGACTGCGTGCTGCGCTTCGTCCGCTCGGCACTGAGAGGACGCAACATCGAGACCAAGGTGACCCCCACAGCGCGATGGGTAGCGGTGGTGTAGCGGTTAGCGCTACGCTGCTCTATGAACCCGGCGGCGGGTCCAAGTGTGTCGAGTCCAACTCGGTCGCAGACGTTGTCTTGGGAGCAACACTCTTCAGCGACACAACACAAGCTACACTTGGGTGTTGACCGCGTGACTAGAGGCTTCTTCAACCCGATGCGGATCTTCATCGCCAGCAACACGAAGAACCCCGAGCCCCTCACTCTTTGGTCTGCATCAGCAGCAGGCCACGCTTTCCCGCCCGTTGACAGACACTTGCGTGGCGTCCGAAACGTCGTGATTTAATTTAGTTTTAATTTTATTTTATTTTTCACCTACGTGACTTTACCGAAAACACCAAAGAGTATGAATCATCGCAGTCGCGAAAACTTCAGATCTACAACCCCTCGCCCCGCCCACCTTCTAGATCTCTCCGGCTCTTTCCCGAAGGCTCCCGAGGCTCTTGTAGACCACGTGACCGCCCAGCGGCCCCCCGTCCACCGGTGGCCCCCTCCAATATCATCCGGTCACGTGTCGGCAGGTCAACCGGCGTATCGTGCCCCAACGTAACCCTGGCTGGCTGACGCTCCCTCTCGCTCCCTCGCCGGGAGCCCGCACCGCACGCCGTACGTGGTGCTCCGCGCTGACCAGCGCTCACCCAGCCCCGCTAGGGCTGGTGGTACTACGCCCAGTGAGCGGGCTGCACGTAATGCCAACACATCATCCGCCGTAGCTTCGTAAGCCCGGCACCACACAGTGACAATCACAGTCACTACACAAGCAAGAACATCTGCTGGACTACATAGTGACGGACCAGCGGATGCGGGCCCATGTCCTTGACACCAGGACCTACCGTGGAGCTGATCTGCCCTCTGACCATCGACTTGTCATCTGTAAGATGCGCCTGCCATTCTTCCACTCCGGTGGTGGGTGTACACCCAGGACCCCATTCCAACCTAAGGTGGCCTGGTCTCAGCTGATGAAAGTTGCAAGCGAGAATTTCATCATCGCTTGCGGCTGGGGTTGGCATCGTCCCCCACTCCTCATGTCGAGGGTAAATGGGCGAGGTTTAGGACTGTGGCTCATGCAGCTGCAATGGCTGCTTTGGGTACACGGTCCAGACCTCCTCAGAGACCCTGGCTGACAGAGGAGGTGTTCAGGCTGGCTGAGAAAAAGCGACAGGCCCACTCTCATCGTCTACAGCATCCCATGTCAGAGAATGAGGCGGCTTACCGCAGCCTTCGCTCGGAGGTTCGGAGAGCCGTGAGGCGCTGCAAGGATGGTTGGTGGCGTCAGGTTCCTGAAGAGATGGAGTCTGCCTCAATGGCCCGCGATCACAAATCGCTGTTTAATTCCATCAAAAAAGTGACCTGCAGCACCACACCTATTACCATCATTAAGGGAAAGAACGGTGATCCAATCTCCGACCCCTAGGAACAGGTTTGCAGATTTGCTGAGCATTTCTGTGAGGTCCTGGGGAGGGGAACTCCCCCAGCCTGCAAAACATTGTGGGACAAAGAGAGGATAACCCTGCTGAGGCTGCGGTGCCTCATTATTTGAAGAGGAAGTCACCCCCTGTGAGTGGCTGGCTGAGCTGCCATCTAAGGAAGTACTGAAAGCGATCCAGAGCCTGAGACCAGGAAAGGCACCGGGCAGAGATGATCTCTCAAGAGAAATGCTGAGGGAGGGTGGCGTTTGTGCACAGACTGCCCTACATGACATCATAACAACAGTCTGGACTACTGGACGGTTCCGCAGGATTGGAAGGATGCCCTGGTGGTCCCCCTCTTGAAGAAGGGCGACCCTGCACAGACTAACAACTACAGGGGCATCTCACTCCTCAGTGTGCCGGGAAAGGTCCTGGCAAGGATTATTCAACATCGCCTTGCTAGGCATGCTGAGGAGAGGCTTGCGGAGCCCCAATGTGGTTTCAGGAAAGGGCGGTCCTGCACAGATGCCATATTTTCTGTCCGTCTGCTACAGCAGAGGTGTAGGAAATTCCAACAAGACCTACATCTCTGCTTTATTGACCTGGTCAAGGCCTATGATACCATCAGTAGGCCTGGGCTCTGGGTTGTTCTTCGTGCTTTCGGAGTCCCTGACCCTCTGCTCACGATCATTAAGGACCTTCATGATGGTGAGCGGGCCCGGGTAAAACTACATGGCCGGGGTGTGGACAGGGATGTCCTCTGGCTCCCGCATTATTTAACATCTATTTCGGCCGTGTAGTTTGTGAAGCCTTCAATAGCTGTACTGGTGATGATGATGGTGATGATGGTGATGATGATGGTGATATGTGTGTGTGTTTATCTGCGTGTGTGTGTATACCTGCGTGTGTGTGTGCATGTATGTATGTCGTGCGTGTGTGTGTGTATGTGTGTGCGTGTGTCTGCGTGTGTGTGTGCGTGTATGTATGCGTGCGCGTGTGTGTGTGTATCTGCGTGTGTGTATGTGTGTCTGTATGTATGTATGTGCGTGTGTGTGTGTATGTATGCGTGTGTGTGTATGTATGTGTGCGTGTGTGTATGTGTGTGTGTATATGTGCATGTGTGGGTATGTGTGTGTGTGTGTGTGTGTGTATGTATGTATATATGTGTGTGTGTGTGTGTGTGTGTGTATGTGCGTGTGTATGTGTATGCGTGTATGTGCGTGTGTATGTGTATGCGTGTATGTGCGTGTGTATGTGTGTGCGTGTATGTGCGTGTGTGTGTCTGCCTGGAGAGCGGTAGTGTAGCGGTTAGCGCGCTGCGCTATGAATCCGGCGACCCGGGTTCGATTCCTGCTCACGGCCAACACCAGTGACGATTATCTGAACCGGTCCCGGGCCTCCCCTAGGTCGACTCAGCCTCAAATGAGTACCTGGTGCGGTGTGTAAACATCACCACTGGGAGACAAAGGCGGTCGGACGTGGTGCCACCCCTCTTGCGCAACTAACAACACTCGCCCTACGACCCGTCACGGCTACGCGGGGGAGCTTTGGTTGCGTCTGCCTCCGTATCCGCAGGCGGTGGAGGATGCAGTCTGTGTCCTGCACCAGCTGAGCGTCCACATGCTGCACAACGTGCCGCACTGCGGAGACTCAAGGCTGGGGGGGGCAGCTGGGGGGGAGCTGCCAGCCACAGCTCCACCCTGAAGACAGGTGGACACTGTGACCCCCTCACTCCTCCCCTCACTCCCTCCCCCTCACTCGCTCCCTCTCACTCCCTCCCCTCACTCCCTCCCCCTCACTCCATCCCCCTCACTCCACCCCCCACTCCATCCCCTCACTCCATCCCCCTCACTCCCTCCGTCACTCCCTCCCCCTCACTCCCTCCCCCTCACTCCCTCCCCCTCACTCCCTCCCCCTCACTCCACCCCCTCACCCCTCCCTCTCACTCCCATCCCCCTCACTCCACCCCCTCACTCCCCCCTCATTCCTCCCCCCCTCACTACCCCTCCCTCCCCCCTTCCCTGTGTGTATAGTGTAGTGTACAGTGTAGTGTATGGTATAGTGTATAGTGTAGTGTATAGTGTAGTGTATGTATAGTGTAGTGTATAGTGTAGTGTATAGTGTAGTGTATAGTGTAGTGTATAGTGTAGTGTATAGTGCAGTGTGTGATAGTGTAGTGTATAGTGTAGTGTAGTGTATAATGTAGTGTATAGTGCAGTGTGTGATAGTGTAGTGTACGATGTGCGTGTGTATGTGTAGACACCGTGTGTGTGTGTAGACACACCGTGTGTGTGTGTAGACACACCGTGTGTGTGTGTAGACACACCGTGTGTGTGTGTAGACACACCGTGTGTGTGGACACACCGTGTGTGTGTGACACACCGTGTGTGTGGACACACCGTGTGTGTAGACACACCGTGTGTGTAGACACACCGTGTGTGTGTGTAGACACAGTGTGTGTGTGTAGACACACCGTGTGTGTGTGTAGACACACCGTGTGTGTGTGTAGACACCGTGTGTGTGTGTAGACACACCGTGTGTGTGTGTAGACACCGTGTGTGTGTGTAGACACACCGTGTGTGTGTAGACACACCGTGTGTGTGTAGACACCCGTGTGTGTGTGTAGACACACCGTGTGTGTGTGTAGACACACCGTGTGTGTGTGTAGACACACCGTGTGTGTGTGTGTAGACACACCGTGTGTGTGTGTAGACACACCGTGTGTGTGTAGACACACCGTGTGTGTGTAGACACACCGTGTGTGTGTGTACACACACACCGTGTGTGTAGACAGACACACCGTGTGTGTGTGTAGACACCCGTGTGTGTGTGTAAACACCGTGTGTGTGTGTAGACACACCGTGTGTGTGTGTAGACACACCGTGTGTGTGTAGACACACCGTGTGTGTGTAGACACACCGTGTGTGTGTGTAGACACACCGTGTGTGTGTAGACACACCGTGTGTGTGTAGACACACCGTGTGTGTGTAGACACACCGTGTTTCTGTCCGCCTTGCTCCGCGCCGTAACGAGGCCTACGCCTGCAGGCTGGGAGCTGCTGTTCCAGGCCGACACAGTCAGCTGCTACGTGTCGCTGCTGCAGCAGTCGCACAACGTGCTCGTGCTGCAAGCGGCAACACGCTCCATCTACACGCTGGCCAGCGGAGACACCCAGGTGACGCTCCCTAGCAACGCTCCCTAGCAACGCTCCCCAGCACCGCTCTATAGCAACGTTCCCTAGCAACGCTCGCTAGCAACGCTCTATAGCAACGCTCGCTAGCACCGCTCTATAGCAACGCTCTCTAGCAACGCTCGCTAGCAACGCTCCCTAGCAACGCTCCCCAGCACCGCTCTATAGCAACGCTCTCTAGCAACGCTCCCTAGCAATGCTCTCTATCAACGCTCCCAGCACCGCTCTATAGCAACGCTCCCTAGCAACGCTCGCTAGCAACGCTCGCTAGCACCGCTCTATAGCAACGCTCTCTATCAACGCTCTATTGCAATGCTCCCTAGCAACGCTCCCTAGCAACGCTCCCTAGCAACGCCCACTGTTTGACTGTCTGCGTGGTGGTGGTGTTACGTTGCCGTGCGCCGTCGTGAGCAGTGGTCGGCGTTGTCCCGCACGGCCGTGGCTCACAACGGGGGCTGCCCTGCCTCCTGGAGCAGCTGCGGAGCGGAGGAGCAGGAGGAGCGGCGACGAGCGCCGTCTGCTGGCGTACACCTCGGTGCACGCGCTGCGGGTGCTCGCTCGCAATGACCCCAACAACCAGCGCCTCATCGGTGAGATGCGGGGGGTGGGAGGGAGGGAGGTGGTGGTGGTGGTGATGGTGGTGGTGATGGTGGTGATGGTGATAGTGGTGATGGTGATAGTGGTGATGGTGGTGATCGTGGTGGTGATAGTGGTGATGAAGTGGCGATGGAGGTGGCGATGAAGTGGCGATGGAGTCCGCTCACCACCGTCTCTGCGCGCTCCCCAGGGCTGCACAATGGCGTGAGGATCCTCACCGCGATGCTGCCTGACGCTGCCGAGGCAGGCAGCGGTGGCGGCGGTGGCGATGGTGGCGATGGTGGCGATGGTGGCGAGGCCTCGCGGCTGGGCGAGGAGGGGCTGTCGGCAGTGCTCTGGGCGCTGACGGCGCTGGTCTCCGGCAGCGTCGCCAACGCTCAGCGGCTGCATCGCGGCGGTGGCATCAGGCGCATCGTGGCCATCCGCACCAGCCGGTGAGCGGGGCGGGGGTCGGGGGTACGATCCACGCTCAACCACGCACACTCACCACCCACGCTCACCAGCCACACTCACCAGCCCACCCTCACCACCCACACTCACCACCCACCCTCACATCCCACACTCACCACCCACACTCACCACCCACCCTCACCATGCCACCACTCACCACCCACCCTCACTATCCACACTCACCACGCTCGCCACTCTCACCACCCACACTCACCACGCACACTCACCACGCACACAAAGATCTTTGTCTTTGTGTCTGTGTGTATCTGTGTGTGTCTAGGTCGACTCAGCCTCCCACCCCCTCGTGTGCCGTTCCGGCCTTCACAGGTGCTCGCTAACAGCACTCGCCCCTACAGTCTGTTACAGGCTACACGGGGGATCTTTGTCTTTGTGCGTGTGTTGGTGCTGTGTCAGGACGGCGTGCAGCCAGGACCTCTTTGCAGCGAGGGCTTTGCTCACCGTCCTCTGGGCTCACACGACCTCCGCGCCAGCTACAAGAAGTGTGGCGGCTGGGACAGGGAGCACTTCTTGTCACCGAGATGCCACGAGCAGCAGCAGCGGCGCCGGCAGCAGCAGCAGCGCGTGCACTCGCTGTGGCACCAGTGGCAGCTGTGCCAGCAGTGGCAGCTGTGGCAGCAGTGGCGCCAGTCGCAGCTGTAGTAGCAGAAGCAGCAGTAGCAGAAGCAGTAGTAGTAGTAGGGGTAGTGGCGGTAGTAGCAGTCCGCTCGGCGGACGCTGGCGTTCTCCTCTTGAATCTTGACTTGAAGCTTTCGTGCCTTGCAGGGATTTATGGGTCTGTCGGTCAGGTGGCGTGGGTAGGTTCAAGAAAATAACAAAAAACTACGACGTTTCGATGGCAACACAAGCGGTCGTCATCAGTGTTGCGATGGAAACGTCGCGTGTTTTTGTTATTTGCTTTGAACCTACACACGTGATGTTACCGACAGACCCCAAAGAATATGCTCTTCTTAACTTCGCTTGTTGATGTTGATGAAGATGTCGATGGTGCTGTTGTTGATTTTGTCGTTGATGTTTATGATGTTGTTATTGATTTTGATGATGTTGTTGAGGATGTTGATTTTGTTGTTAAAGATGTTGATGTCGTTCGACCGGTGGCTATGGGAACAATTACCCTAGGGGAGGCTAATTGACCCGACCCAGCCAAGGTGCGGGTCTGGACTCTGGCTTCCTCGGAACTCGCCCTTACAAGGACGTAGAGCCGGGAGTCCCAGAGTCCCACCACTGGCCCTCAAAGCGGGACAAGGGGGTCCAGGGTCCTAAGCTGGCTGGCTGGCGGGTCTTGTGCTGCGACTGGCCCTGATCGGCCAGGGAGCTGCCCTTTTATGCCTCGTGCCCAACGAGGGGTGGGGTTGTGTGCGCCCCCAGGTATCCCACAGAGCACACACAGCCCCCCGTTGGTGGCACCAAGGGGCTTAAGCGTCTGGGGTGCCTGGGATCCTAGCGCCTGGCGCCAAGGGGCTTATCTGTCTAGGGTCCCAGAGCCCCAGCAGCCCCTCCCCTCTTGGGCTGGCACAGTAGCCCCTCTCATGGCACTGCACCTGTAGTATAAATGGGCTGTTCTATGGCGACAGTGGGTGTACTATACACAAGGGCTCACTAGAGGGCACATTCCAGATGTGACGGAGCACGTGGCCCAGAAGGGGATGGCCACGTGATGTGGACCCAGAGTGTGACTGACGGGGGGGGGGGGGGGGTGCGGAGTCCCCCCGTGGTTCTTCAACCGCGGGAAAGAAGTCGTCCACTTCCATCTTCGCTTTTCAGCCTCCGTACGCGTCGCCTGTTCCCGTCCCACCGTAGCGAAGGGGTTCCGCTCAAGCGGCGAGGTGGTTAGGGCCGGCGGCCACCACCTTGCGTGGTTAGCCCACGATGAGCGCAGTCGCTCGCAATGTGCTTGGTTCACCTGGGAACGTTGAAGAGTGTTGGTTGTGTGAGAGATTAAAACTTGCTGCCTCCCAGTCTTGGCGTGCGCCTGATGAGAACCCACTGCATGTGCGTTGACGTGTGGTGATGGGATGTTGTGGGCGTATGTTTTTTTTGTACAAGGGAGATCGTTTAAACGCAGTTTTGTGTACATCTGGTGCATAATGGTTGAATGATAGCTTTCAACACTGCGCAAAATTCATGCAGAACTGCTGTGATCCGCTGTGACACGGGGGAACACCAACAGAGCTGCTGATCTTATTATCTGTGGGGCCATCTGCGAATCTTTACCTTCCAGCTAAAAGGAGCAAAATGACAGATAACCTCGCCAATAAGAGGATGAGAATACCGCGTGACTCTTCTTATCCGCGAGATATCTAAACATGATTTCCCAATTTTATTTTATACTTTTCAGAAAAACAATATATACAACACCGCGTCACCTGATGTTCAGATTTGGCCACAGCTGTTCACAAACCGCATAGCCAAAATCTTAAATGCCGTTTGTTTTGTCAATATAAATGGGAGCCGGCTGTTATGGTATAATAACGACGTGCGCCCGCTAAACTCAGGCCCTCCGATCCACCGATGGAGTGAGGAAATTTAACGAAAAAATGAAAACAGAAACTCACGCAAATTAAGAAGTTAGCTAAAGAAACAAAAAAATGTGGGTTTCTTTAAATCAAAATCCCCCCGACTCGTGCATTTATACGTTGGCCCAATACGAAAGCCACGATGCCACAAAAAACGCGTTTTAAGGAGATTGAACTCTCAATCAGAGGTCGCAACCGGGTACCCGATTGCCGTACCCTACCCGATACCCGTTTGCGACCCTGGTGCGGCCGGGTACGGGTAGGCCGTGAGTCACTGGTGAGTCACCGTTTGTCACTCATTTCCCAACGACTTGTCTCTTCTCACAATTCAAGTTCCTAGAATCAACCCACCCGCGCCTGCAACGTGGCTTCATCTCAGAGGTCGCAATCGGGTACCCGTACCCTACCCGATACCCGGCCGGGTACGGGTATCGGGTAAGGAATCAAACCCCGTTTGCGACCTCTGCTCTCAGTACTCTGGGGGTTACAAACCCAGCAGAGCCGAATCCCCCGAGCTACGAGGCTGGGTGCCGACGTGCCCCCCACACCGTCGCGTGCGCCGCGTGAGCGGGGTGCCCGCGCTCCGCCGCTCGAATCTTCACAAAGAGCACAGACGGTCGCCGCGACGGTGACACTCGCTCGCGCTAAACCCAAGCCGTGCGGCCGGTGCCGCCGCCGGCGCTCTGCTCGGGGGGCTCCTGGCGGGGCCTCGGCGTCGCCCGCAGCTCCGTCTGAAGTCCCCGCGACTCGTCACGGAGCTGACGCAATTCCCGCGGCGACATCGTCGCTGCTGCTGCTGCTGCGGGAACTGCCGTGGGGTCCGGCTCGCCGGGATCTGCCGCCCTAGACACGAGTCGAATTTCAAGAGGAGTGTTTTCATTAACAACAATAAATATACACTCTCCATGGTAGAGGATGTGTATGGGTTATATTGCGTGTATAATGTATAGTGCAATGTATAGTGTAGTGTGTAGTGTATAGTGTAGTGTGTAGTGTATAGTGTGTAGTGTATAGTGTAGTGTATAGTGTGTAGTGTATAGTGTAGTGTATAGTGTGTAGTGTATAGTGTAGTGTATAGTGTAGTGTATAGTGTGTAGTGTATAGTGTAGTGTATAGTGTGTAGTGTATGTGTAGTAGTGTGTATAGTGTGTAGTGTATAGTGTAGTGTATAGTGTGGTGTAGTTAGTGTATAGTGTGTAGTGATAGTATAGTGTGTAGTGTATAGTGTGTAGTGTATAGTGTAGTGTATAGTGTGTAGTGTATAGTGTATGTGGTATAGTTATAGTGTTGTAGTGTGTGTGTAGTGTATAGTGTGTAGTGTATAGTGTGTAGTGTATAGTGTGTGTGTAGTGTATAGTGTGTAGTGTAGTGTGTAGTGTAGTGTAGTGTGGTAGTGTAGTGTGTAGTGTATAGTGTAGTGTAGTGTATAGTGTGTAGTGTATAGTGTGTAGTGTATAGTGTGTGTAGTGTATAGTGTAGTGTATAGTGTAGTGTATAGTGTGTAGTGTATAGTGTATGTATAGTGGTAGTGTATAGTGTAGTATGTGTGTAGTGTATAGTGTAGTGTATAGTGTGTAGTGTATAGTGTAGTGTATAGTGTAGTGTATAGTGTAGTGTATAGTGTAGTGTATAGTGTAGTGTATAGTGTAGTGTATAGTGTAGTGTATAGTGTAGTGTATAGTGTAGTGTATAGTGTAGTGTATGTGTATAGTGTAGTGTATAGTGTGTAGTGTATATGTGTAGTGTATAGTGTAGTGTATAGTGTGTAGTGTATAGTGTGTAGTGTATAGTGTGTAGTGTATAGTGTAGTGTATAGTGTGTAGTGTATAGTGGTAGTGTTGTAGTGTATAGTGTAGTGTGTGTAGTAGTAGTGTAGTGTATAGTGTAGTGTATAGTGTGTAGTGTATAGTGTAGTGTATAGTGTAGTGTATAGTGTAGTGTATAGTGTGTAGTGTATAGTGTAGTGTATAGTGTGTAGTGTATAGTGTAGTGTATAGTGTGTAGTGTATAGTGTGTAGTGTATAGTGTGTGTAGTGTATAGTGTGTAGTGTATAGTGTGTAGTGTATAGTGTGTAGTGTATAGTATAGTGTAGTGTGTAGTGTATAGTGTAGTGTATAGTGTGTAGTGTATAGTGTAGTGTATAGTGTAGTGTATAGTGCAATGTATAGTGTAGTGTATAGTGTGTAGTGTATAGTGTGTAGTGTTAGTGTATAGTGTGTAGTGTATAGTGTGTAGTGTGTAGTGTATAGTGTGTAGTGTATAGTGTAGTGTATAGTGTGTAGTGTATAGTGTGTAGTGTATAGTGTAGTGTAGTGTATAGTGTGTAGTGTATAGTGTAGTGTATAGTGTGTAGTGTATAGTGTGTAGTGTATAGTGTGTAGTGGATAATGCGATCTAAACCCAAAAACCTTGATTATGAATAATAATAGTCAACGCCGTAATGTATGAGGAGCGGTGTGAGCGTTCCTCGCGAAACTCACCCGGTGCCGTTCCCGTCAGAGGCGGCCCCCGCCAGCGAGTGGTAATCCGGGGGCGCCAGCGACGCTCGGTGACTGCCCCGGGCCACCGCCACCTTCATCCTGGAAGCCTCCAGCGTCGTGTGGGCCGCCTGTTTGCCCTCCGCGGACCTACGTCACACACACACACATCTATATAGATAGCTGTGAACACACACACATCTATATACACAGCTGTGAACACATACACTATACACTACACTATACACACATCTATATACACAGCTGTGAACACACACACACATCTATATACATTGCTGTGAACACATACACTATACACTACACTATACACTACACTATACACACATCTATATACATTGCTGTGAACACACACACACATTTATATACACAGCTGTGAACACACACACACACATCTATATACATTTCTGTGAACACACACACATCTATATACACAGCTGTGAACACACACACTATACACTACACTATCACTACACTATACACTACACTATAAACTATACACACACATCTATATACATAGCTGTGAACACATCACACTACACTATACACTACACTATAAACTATACACAACATCTATATACATAGTTGGCAACACATACACTACATGATACATTATAAACTATACACACTATATATATACATAGCGGTTGAGAAGCTGACGGAACCACTCTCATAGCTGTAAACAAATACACTACACTATACACTACACTACTACACTACACTACCACATACCTGGCAACACTATACACTACACTGCTACACACCTGGCAACACTATACAACAACAACCGCCATTCGCCATAAGTGGCGGTGACATCACCACGATGCTTGTGCCAGGCCATGTGCACCTTGAGATCACGTGAAGTGTCGAACGCCCGCTGGCAGGAGGTCACGGGGCAGACCCAGGTGCCACGGGTCGACTGACTGAGATGACCGAGATGACTGGCTGATGCACCACCTGTGCCCCCTACTGTGCCAACTTGCTGTGCTTTAGCCACCCGGCGCTCCGCTCGTTGTTATGAGCGTCGCTCCTCCGCCCTCCGTTGTTGTTGGAGGGCGACTACCTCAAACTGCCCAGTAGCGTCCTTCACGAGCCTCCTCCACAGAGGCCGATCTTGACACCGCTGGTACCAGTCATCGGCAAGTCCACTCAGCTCCACGTCCTCCTGTACCACATCACTCCATCTCTTCTCTAGCCCATGTCGCGCCCATTTAGTCCCCTCGATCCGGCTGAACAAAAGCTGTTTCGGCATGCGGTGGCTGGGCATGCGGGCTACATGACCAAGCCAATGCAGCCTTACCTGCCGGAGGAGCTCACCGATGGGACTTTGCCCAAGGATTTGTGAGCTCCTCACACAATCCAGCCTGGTTAAACCCAGGATGGATCCTAGGCATGCCAGCCTAAATGTTTCTAACTGACAAAGATGCTCCATTAGGGGGGTCCACGTTTCGCAAGCGTAGAGAAGGGAGGGAATGACCGTGGCCGAGAAGAACTGAAGCTTCGTGCGGAGCGACAGACCAGGTAGCTTCCACACAGCGTTACGAAACTGATGAAAAGATATTGCCACTCGACTGATTCGGAGTGAGACCTCTGCTGTTAAACTGGAGCCGGTCATAAGCACACTGCCCAGGTATGGGTAACTCTACACTTTCTCCACAACTGCCCCATCACCGATTGGGAGTTGTGTGGGTGGAGTGTCTGATGGTACAAAATACCCAGGCAGGTGCTTAGTTTTGGTGGGGCTGATGGTAAGGCCCCACCTCTTAGTGGCACGCTCCAGTCTCAGCAGCAGCGTCTCTAACTCCTCTTCTGAATGAGCAGCTATTACCAAATCATCGGCATACATAACGTGGTTGACCAATAGGGAGCTATCCCTTGATCGCACCCGGGCATCGATCAGCCTCCCATTATATCTGTACCAGATGGAAATTCCCCCGGTACAGCTGCTGAAGGCTTCACGAACCACGTGGTCAAAATAGATGTTAAATAATGTGGGAGCCAGAGGACATCCATGTGGCACCCCAAGGTGTACAGGGAATGGCTCTGACTCCCGGCCATGTAGTTTTACCTGGGCCCGCTCACCATCATGAAGGTCCTTAATGATCGTGAGCAGAGGGTCAGGGACTCCGAAAGCACGAAGAACAACCCAGAGCCCAGGCCTACTGATGGTGTCATAGGCCTTGACCAGGTCAATAAATCAGAGATGTAGGTCTTGTTGGAATTCCCTACACCTCTGCTGTAGCAGACAGACAGAAAATATGGCATCTGTACAGGACCGCCCTTTCCTGAAACCGCATTGGGGCTCTGCAAGCCTCTCCTCAGCGTGCCTAGCAAGGCGATGTTGAATAATCCTTGCCAGGACCTTTTCCGGCACACTGAGGAGTGAGATGCCCCTGTAGTTGTTACAGTCTGTGCGGTCCCCCTTCTTAAAGAGGGGGACCACCAGGGCACAGACACACACACAGACACAAACACAGACACAGACACACACACAGGTACACACACACAGACACACAGACACGTACACACAGACACGTACACACACAGACACGTACACACACACAGACACGTACACACACACAGACACACACACACAGACACACACACACAGACACACACACAGACACACAGACACACACACACACACGTACACAAACACACACGTCCACACACACAGACACGTACACACACAGACACACACTTACACACGTACACACAGACACACACACACGCACAGGTACACACACGTACACACAGACACACAGGTACACACACAACACACAGGTACACACACACAAGTATACACGCACATACACACACAAGTACACACACACAGACACACTGACACACAGACAGATACACACAGACACACACGTACACACAGACAGACACACACGTACATACACACGTACAGACACACACACTGACACACACACACTGACACACACACATACAGGTACACACACACGTACACACACGTACACACACAGGTAAACACACACACACACTGACACACACACAGACACACACACACACACACACACACACACGTACACACACACACACAGACACACACGTACACACACTGACACACACACGTACACACACACACAGACACACATACACACACTGACACACATACAGACACACACACGTACACACACGTACACACAGACACACACAGACACACAGACACACACGTACACACACTGACACACACACACACACTGACACACACACAGACACACACCACAGACACATACACACAGACACAACACAACACACAGACACACACACGACACACACACACACACAGACACACACACACAGACACACACACACAGACACACACACACACAGACACACACACACACAGACACACACAGACACCCACAGACACACACACAGACACACAGATACACACAGACACACACAGACACACACACAGAGACACACAGACACACACACACACAGACACACACAGACACACACACACAGACACACACACAGACACACACACACACAGACACACACACAGACACACACACACACAGACACCCACAGACACACACAGACACCCACACACACACACAGACATACACAGACACACACAGACACACACAGACACACACAGACACACACAGACACCCACAGACACACACAGACACCCACAGACACACACAGACACCCACAGACACACACACAGACACACACACCCACAGACACCCACAGACACAGACAGACACCCACAGACACACACACACACACAGACACACACACACACACACAGACACCCACAGACACCCACAGACACCCACAGACACCCACAGACACACACAGACACACACAGACACACACAGACACACACAGACAAACACACAGACACACACAGACACCCACAGACACACACAGACACACACAGACCCATAGAGACCCATAAAGACCCACAGACACCCACAGACACACACATAAACCCATATAGACCCACAGAAACCCACAGACACCCACAGACACCCAGACCCACAGACACCCACAGAGACCCACAGAGACCCACAGACACACACCCACAATGCATCTCCCCACATGCCCTCACCCCCTGCTAGACTCACCAGGGTGAGTGGGTGGTGAGTTCCAGCTACAGCTGACACCGCCGCCACCGCTGGCTGCTGCTGCTGCTGCTCAGCCAGAGCCTGGGGGAGGGAGGGGGGGAGGAGGGGAGGGAGGAGAGGGGAGGAGGAGAGGGGAGTGGAGGGAGTGGGGGAGTGGAGGGGAGTGGAGGGAAGGGAGGGAGTGGAGGGAGGGGGTGGGGAGAGAGGGGTGGGTGGGGGAGGGAGGTTGGTGGGGGAGGGAGGGGGTGGGGGAGGGAGGGGGTGGAAGTGGGGGAGGGAGGGGGTGGGGTGGGGAGAGGAGAGAGGGGGTAGGGGAGGGAGGGGGGTGGGGGAGGGAGGGGGTGGGGGAGGGAGGGGTGGGGGAGGGAGGGGTGGGGGAGGGAGGGGGTGGGGGAGGGAGGGGGTGATGGTCTAAGAATGTGTACACACACCACTCTCTCTCTCTCTGAGAATCCTATTGTTATAGTCACACTGTTATTAAAGACAATGCATTCTCTAGTGTTATGAAGTATTGGAATTGACGGCAGGAACTTCTTGACGGGTAACACACTTTTATTAAATCTTGACGTGTCACAATACAACGGGTGGTCTCTATCCTTTGGACTATACACTCCACTTAACTCGTGTAGACTCTATGCTTCTGGCTACACACAATACACTTGACTCGTGTAGACCCTATGCCTCTGGCTACACACAATACACTTGACTCGTGTAGACCCTATGCCTCTGGCTACACACAATGCATTCGGCTCGTGTAGACTCTATGCCTATGGCTACACACACTACACTCGCCTCTGGGTTACACAGAGTCCCGGTCCCGTTAGGACAGCGGGACTAGGTACCGCAGGGCCCTATGTCTTCATCCCCGTCTTCATTCTTCGCTGGTTACATACTGCCCTTACGCCTGTGTGCATCCCCTTTTATAGCCCCTGCTCACGAGAGACGGAGCTGATGCGGACGTCGACGTGAGCATCGCTCCTTAGTGAACCAATCACGACGCACTCTCTCTACGATCCGTTTTCCCCAGCGCGTGTTAACACTACTCCACCAATCACACCGCGCTGCCACCCGGTCACTCCCTCTCAGCGCGTCACCGGCCCACAGCCAATCAGTACCCCGTAACCCACGACCCCGCGCTGACCCCTGATCCTCCACCGTCAGCGCGCGTCACCACATACACAGCCAATCATTACGCGCTGGCATACGATCCCTAATCCCAGCGCGTATCACCACTACATCACCCCCTCCCACATAGCTTGCAGCCGGCCCGGCTGTTAACCAACAACACAACCTAACGTCAACGCAGTAATAAAGAAACCCCACCCCCCAGTGTGCCCCGTAACGCAACAACAACAACACAACAACACTTAAATAAGAAGCAATATACAGCCCGACGAACAACACAATAAAAGCGAACACCAGAAAACGAACGCGCCAAGTGTCTCTGTGACTAAACGCAGTGACGAGGCGCTCCGGCTGCCTCGACTCCTCACGTGGTAGGTCATAAAAAGTAGCGCGACCTAGCGCGAGTCCGTCTGGCCGGTCCGTCGTATGGGACGGGACGCTGGCGACCGTCCGGTGGCTCCGGCAGCTCTAGACGGCGCGGATCGGGCCTGGAAGGACCGGCCCCGCCGCGAAGATCCGGCCGCCGGTGGTCGGCAGCTGTCAGTTCCGAGACACCTGGGAGCGGATCAGGCGGAGACATGTGAGGATCAGGCAAAGACATTTCCCCCTTAGGGTCGTCGGTCACGTCACATGCTCGGCCCTCACGACACAAGGGGAGGCCATATGGAGGCGAGAACGGTTTCAGTCGGGAGGGGTGGACGTACCAACGGCGTTTCCCCATTTTATCTGAACGCACTGGGGGCGTGCAACCCGCACGACCTCCACGGGTCCCCGCCATGGCTTCAACAATTTAGGCGACGTAGCCAAAGGTGCCTGAGGGCAATGCAGCCAGGCCCTGTCACCTGGTTCCCAGTTGTGCACGGACACCTTCCGTGCACGCAACCGCTCGTTTGCAATTTGGCGAGCCCGCGAATTAAGCCGTGCGGCCTCCCTTGCCTCTGTCAGCTTATGAATATTAAATTTAATATGCTCTGCCAATTTCGAATTAGTTCGTGGTGCGGGCAGGCCCAGCTGCGTTTCCATGGGCGGGTCGGCTTCCCGACCGTACATCAGATAAAACGGGGAAAATCCCGTAGCTGCATGGGGGGCCATTCTATACGCGGCGAGGACCCCAGGGACCTGCAGGTCCCAATCAACATGTGCCTCACACACCTGCTGGCACAGCATAGAAGTCAATGTCCTGTGGAGCCTCTCCACCATCCCGTCCGTCTGCGGGTGGTACGGGGAGGTACGCACCTTCTTAGTACCCAACAGGTCGCACACCTCTTGCAGTAATTTACTCGAAAAATTTTTCCCTTGGTCGGTCAGCAAGCGTTCGGGAGCCCCCTTGTCCAGGACGTAGCCCTGGACAAAGGCGTCCGTCACAGCCGCCGCCGACTGGTTGGCGAGTGGCCACGCCATAGGCCACCGGGTAAAATATTCGACCCCCACCAACAGGTACTTATTACCCCTAGGCGTGACTGGAAAAGGCCCCAGAATATCGAGTGCAACGAGCTCGTTAGTGCGCGAGACCTGAATAGATTGCAGCGGTGGATTAGCTGCCACGGGCGGTGGTTTCCGTCTGGCGCACTCAACACAACCCTTCAGAATATTCACCACGTCACTCCCCATTCCCGGCCAATAATAGTCACGCTGAAGCAGGGCAAGCGTTTTGTTAACTCCCAAATGCAAGAGGCGTTCGTGTGCGGCCAAGACAACCTTCCCCCTCACAGCAGAAGGCACCACAATCGCGTGCCGCCGGGACAAACTGTCCCATCTCATTAACAGGCCTTGCTTAAGTACGTAGGAGCCAGTTCGTTCATGGTCACCTTCGGAACCCCCCGTCCTGCGGCGCAATGCTAGCAGGGAGCTGTCCGCCATTTGGAGACGGCCCCACTCAATCAGCGACAGTGAGAGCAGCGAGTCCTGACCCCCTGGGGTAGCGGGAACATCCCCAATTGGTGTGCCCGCGGTCGCAACCAACGCCTCCATACCTTCCGTAACTGGCGGTTTACAGCGCGCCGATCCCGATAAGCACGCACATTTGTGACAAGGCAACAACCGCGACAGGGCATCGGCATTTGTGTGTCGCAACCCCTTACGGTATGTAGTCGTGAACTGATAGTCCTGGAGGACTTCCAACCACCGCGACAATTGGCCCGAGGGCTGGGCGACCCGCAATGAATACTGGAGCGCCGCGTGGTCCGTCCGGACCGTAAAGTGACGACCATAGAGATATGGTCTGAATTGTTGTACGAAAAAAACAATGGCAAGCAGCTCGCGACGGGTGACGCAGTAGCGCTGCTCTGCCGGCGACAACACCCTGCTACCATAGGCGACCACCCGTTCGACCCCTCCAACGACTTGGGACAGCACCCCCCAATGCCCGTGTTGCTAGCATCCGTGTCTAGCAAGAAGGGACTCGCAAAGTCCGGATAGCGCAAGGGTGGGGCCCCTACCAAGGCGTCCCGGAGGGAGCAGAATGCAGCCTCCTCCTCCGGTCCCCATCGGAACTTCACTCCTTTCGCCGTTAGAGCGTGCAAGGGTTTTGCAATGGTGGCGAAGTGCTCAACGAATCGGCGATAATAAGAAGCAAAACCGATGAAACTGCGCACGTCCGAAACTGACGTGGGCGTCGGCCACGAACTGACACAGTCCGTCTTCGCAGGATCGGTAGAAATCCCCGAAGAGTCGACAATGTGACCCAAGTATCTAACGGATTTACGAAAAAGGTGGCATTTGGCCGGTTTAAACTTTAATTTAGCCGATCGCATTCGCAAGAACACCCCTCTCAATCGCTGGAGGTGTTCTTCAAACGTTTTACTGAAAACAATGACATCGTCAAGGTAAATCAGGCACGTATCCCATTGCAAGCCCGACAAAACCAACTCCATAAGGCGCTGAAACGTCGCAGGAGAGGAGTGAAGTCCCATGGGTAACCGGTTAAACTGAAACAGGCCCCCTGGAGTCCGAAATGCAGTCTTAGGCTTAGACTCTTCGTCGAGTGGCAACTGCCAGAATCCGGATAATAAATCAAGAGTCGAAAAGTATCGCGCACCAGACAATGCGTCGAGGGACTCGTCCATCCTGGGGAGCGGATACGCGTCGGCCACAGAGATCTTATTCAGGCGACGGAAATCGACGCAAAATCGCAAGGACCCGTCCTGCTTTTTAACGAGCACAATAGGTGCTCCCCAAGGACTGGAAGAAGGCGAAATAATGTCGGCTTCTAGCATATCGTTAACGGCCGACTGAACATGTTCCTTCTCAGCAGGACTCAGTCGGAAGGGATTTAGCCTGACCGGTGCCGCATCGCCCGTTTCAATGTGGTGGCGTAGCAGGTCCGTGCACCCAATGTCATACTTATGTTTACTGAAGACATCCGAAAATTCAATCAGCAACCCGCGCAGCGCACCCAACTGTACCGCTGACAAATCGTCAGAGTCCGCGCACAGCGAATCGACCCATTCGAGGTCCTCCTTCGGTTTTACGTTTTGCGTGGGGCTCGGATCAGCCTGCGCAACCAGCCGCTCTTCCGCAGGGACCCGCGCCGCGTGAGCTAGCACGGTGCCCTGCTGAATGACGGCCGGCCGCGACCCAGCGTTTAAAACCATCACAAACGGATCCCTGTCAGCCCCAACCAAAGTGTGAGCCACCGACAAATCGAGACCTCCAACAGCCCTATTAGAAGGACCCAAAAGCATGCCTTGTTCCGAGGCCTCCCTCACCCATGGTTTCCGCAACCGGAGGGGAATTAACATTTGTGAACCCGGGGGCACGTGCACGGTCTGTGTCGCTAACGCTTGTATCGTAGCGCACGCCGTCCGAATTTCAGTAGGGCTCGTCAAAAATGAAATACGGCGACCCGATGGTAGTTCAATGCAACGCTGATCAATGAGAATTTTGATGGGCATTTTTGCCAAAAAATCAGTGCCCAATAGACAAGGAACCGCCAGGGAGGACGAAACGAAAACGGGTCCCGACAATTTGATATCTCCAATGCAAATGGACGCCCTAATCTGACCGATAATGCCCAACGATCCCCCGTTAGCGGCGTAAAATGGCACATCCACCGGAAGAAGCGGACGACATTGTACAGGGAGAATGTTATAAATGAGGTCCGATATAATAGTCGCCGATGCCCCCGTGTCCACTAACACCCTGACCTCGACCCCATCAATAGATCCCGTAACGACGGATGAACCCGCTGAGGCAGCCACTATTCTGTGCCCCAACTCCGACCATTTAATGTCTCCCCGGTCCCGGCCGAACCCCCCTCGCCGAACCGAATCCCCGAACCCTACTCGGCTCTCCTCCGCCGCAACGCGACGGCCCATGCGTGTCGAGTATGCGGGCCGAGCATGTGAGGTGCCGCGACTTGCCGGGGTTTGCAGGGATGACTTGGGGCCTTGTTCGTCGTCCAGCCGAGGTCCCATGGCGCGCTGACGTGGGGCGCGGCAACCGGAGGCCACGTGGCCCCGGAGGCCGCAGTTATAACACGTGATGACAGTCGTCGGAGATCTCGGTTGCTCCAGCTTGCGGGCCGATCGCAGAGGCGAACGACCCCCCGACCTCCAGTCCCCCGGTCGTCCCGCGATGAACGCCTCCTCTCGTGGGCTGACGACTTGGGGCACGGTGACTACCGGGCCCGGAGCTGAGGCCACGGCAGCGTTGCAGACGACCCCCTGTTTACGTTGAAGGACCTCGTGCGCTTGTATGCTCGTAGCGACCCGTAAGGAAGAAATATCGGTCTCGTCGGCCGTGTTGATGGGGACCCCCAGGTCCTGCGCCAACTTGAGCAGTTGCTCCAAAACCATCGCATCTTGGCCCTCCTCGTCCATACGAGGGAACGCGGCGTCGGCGAGAGCCAGCAACGCCGTGCGATAGGCGAGCACGGTCTCCGTGTCCGCCTTCCGTCTTGCATAAAAATGATGGCGACACGCCGAGGGAGGACCGTAGACCTTGGCCATGAGAGCCAGCGCATCCTTGAGCGTGGAGCGGTCCGACCTGCGTGCGGACGTGAAGGCCGCGAGCGCGTTGTCGTCCAGCATGGCAGGCAGTGCCCGCAGTGCCGTAGCGTCGGACCAGGCGGACATCTCCTGATGCGCCAAAAACCTGCGCTGAAATTGGCCCCAGTCCCCGCCTTCCGCCTTGAAGGCTGACAACGTGGGAAGGCGCTGTTGAAAGATGAAGTCGTCCTCCTCCTCGTGCTTCCTCTCCGCCGCCCCGTCGGTGTGTAAGATGGCGGCCCCAGTGGCGGGTGTTGATGGCGGTCCGCAGCGCGCGTTGGTGACGTAAGCGGGCGCGCTTGGAGAACCGCTGCCACGTGGTGATGGCCGTTCCCGCCAAAAGTCGGCGCAGATGAAATGGCGGGAATCGCCAAGTCATTTTGGCGGGAATCTGCGGGGCGACCCTGTAGAACGTCCGCCGCCGTCCCCGCTCCTCCCGACGAGCTGATCTCCGCCAGGATGGACGCGGCGGCGAGCAGCAGCTCCGCCAGACGGGAGTGCGCCTCGCGGAGCACGGCGTCGGTCCCCCGTCGCTCGTCCGGCGCCGTCGGCGGATCCTGCAGCGTGGGCAATTCCTCGTCCTCACCCCCGATGCCAGCTGGCCCGAGTCGTCGAGGTTGTCCCCGCGGTCAATCCCGTGGGTCCGACGGGTCTTCCTTGTATCCATGCTTGGAAGACCGTTTCACTTCTGACGCCAGTTGAAGTATTGGAATTGACGGCAGGAACTTCTTGACGGGTAACACACTTTTATTAAATCTTGACGTGTCACAATACAACGGGTGGTCTCTATCCTTTGGACTATACACTCCACTTAACTCGTGTAGACTCTATGCTTCTGGCTACACACAATACACTTGACTCGTGTAGACCCTATGCCTCTGGCTACACACAATACACTTGACTCGTGTAGACCCTATGCCTCTGGCTACACACAATGCATTCGGCTCGTGTAGACTCTATGCCTATGGCTACACACAATACACTCGCCTCTGGGTTACACAGAGTCCCGGTCCCGTTAGGACAGCGGGACTAGGTACCGCAGGGCCCTATGTCTTCATCCCCGTCTTCATTCTTCGCTGGTTACATACTGCCCTTACGCCTGTGTGCATCCCCTTTTATAGCCCCTGCTCACGAGAGACGGAGCTGATGCGGACGTCGACGTGAGCATCGCTCCTTAGTGAACCAATCACGACGCACTCTCTCTACGATCCGTTTTCCCCAGCGCGTGTTAACACTACTCCACCAATCACACCGCGCTGCCACCCGGTCACTCCCTCTCAGCGCGTCACCGGCCCACAGCCAATCAGTACCCCGTAACCCACGACCCCGCGCTGACCCCTGATCCTCCACCGTCAGCGCGCGTCACCACATACACAGCCAATCATTACGCGCTGGCATACGATCCCTAATCCCAGCGCGTATCACCACTACATAAGGAACGAAACAGTGAGACTTCCCAAATCTGGCTGTCGACTGATGAGGCTAGTTTTAATTACAGACGAAACGTCGTGCTCAGATTGTAAATGTTGTGGCTTGGCTCTCCAACACACCAGTGTGCTGTACTAGTGACAAATCTGCATGTTCTGTTTACGTGACAATCCGTAGTAGTTGGCTGTGTCGGGTGGTGTCGGGTTTTAACGACACATTTATATATTTAAGCGATCTAACCCAAAAAACCTTTAATATGGGCACTATAATAAACCATGCTTACAAGCTAAACCATTCAGATGATCATTCAAAGTTCACGGCAGGAATTATAATATAAAACACTCGTTTTCTAGAAGCACCCCGCTCAACACGATTGTCCTTAAATATATTTATAAAACAAAGTCAGTACAGTATAAACTTGCACATCTTATTCCAAATCAAGCTCGAGATCACCAATTTTGATACTTCAGACTGTATGTCACTTTATCATCCTCTAAACTTGCAGCAGTTTAGAGGACATTGGGGGTGAATATTAGAAAATTAACACGAAGCACGGAATTATGCATGGAGATGCACATCCTTATTCAAACGGAGGTGTACAATTATGCAGTGATATGTATTATGTTGCTAGATATGCAGATTGTTAATGTAAAAATTAACAATTGAATGCAAAGTCCATGATAGGCCAAGTTGAGAATAAAGGATTTGAATGCGAGAGCGAAGTTATAAGGGGCTTAAAATCAGACCTCAAGGTTATTTCGAGAGGGATTTTGCTGAGGATAGACGCTCGACTCCTCGCTCTGCAGATAAACCTTCTTCCACGAGACCCAGCCTGGTGAGCACGATTGCTTGGCGACTGGTTGGCGACTTCGCTTCGGGAGAATTCGTGGTGATCTCTTCAGACGGGTTCCAGGGTCATCGATACGCCGTGCATCAACACTTACGAGACGTTACTGTGTCTCAGTTAGACGTTGGTAAGAATTTGCATATTGGCGATTTGAGCCAGACATCCACACAGCTTAGAGTTTGCCTTTAATAATCAACAACACCCGCGACTGTTACTCTGCTCTGAAGAATCAGTCACATGGAGCAGAACAACTCTCCGCAGCGCCACGCACACACGGGTGAGCAGCCTTTCAATTGCTCCGTGTGTGGGAAGGCGTTTTCGCGGAAATCAACTCTTAACAGACACCAGAAAACACATACGGGCGAGAAGCCATTCCATTGTTCTGTGTGTGGGAAGGCATTTGCATGGAAAACAATTCTTCAAAGTCACCAAAAAACACACACGGGCGAGAAGCCATTCAATTGCTCTGTGTGTGGGAAGGCATTTGCAGATTCATCAACTCTTCGCAATCACCAGAAAACACACTCAGGTGAGAAGCCATTCAATTGCTCTGTGTGTGGGAAGTCATTTGCAGATTCATCAACTCTTCGCAATCACCAAAAAACACACACGGGTGAGAAGCCATTCAATTGCTCTGTGTGAAGGCATTTGCCCGTAAAGCAGATCTTCACACTCACCAAAAAACACACACGGGCGAGAAGGCGTTCAATTGCTCTCTGTGTGGGAAGCCATTTTCACGGAAATCAAATCTTCATCGTCACCAGAAAACACACACGGGCGAGAAGCCATTCAATTGTTCTCCGTTGGAGAGGACACGGTCATCACCCCGAAACAAGCATGAGAAGATCCGCAATGAAAGTGAAATCAAAAGGAGAAATACAGAGTGCTGCAATGAGTCCTAAAAAAATGCATCTTTCGAACCTATGCAGGTGGATCCTGAGAGATGCGTGGATGTAGTGGATGTACTGAGCCCTGACGACAATTCCTATTTCGACCCCATGCAGGTTGATAATGAGAAATGGCTGCTGGAGTGGCTGGATAATCAAAGTATTGAGTACTTCTGGTAAAGTCCTGGAATGTGCACGTTTGTGTCTCTGTTAGATCAATTTATTAGGTGCAATTGATTATATCAGTGATTTCCAGCACTACAAACTGGTGTAATTCTTTTAACAAAACCGTTTGATTGCTCTATGTGTTGGAAGCATTTTCACGGTCAGCAACACTTCACAGGCATCATCAAACAAAGAGTAAAAATGTTGTCATGAGTCCTCAACGAAATTCCTCTTTCGACCCCATGCAGTTGCATCCTGATAGATGGCTTGATATAGTGGAGTGGCTGGAGAGTCATATTCGTGTCGCTTATATATATTTTTCGGTGATTTCTAGGACTTCAAGCTAGAGTGATGTTGTGAATACTCTATAATGTGTTCAGATGAATGTCTTCCTTTAAAGTTCCAGAAGTGTTCACTTATTTCAGAATGACAACAATTTTATACTTTGGACGAATGGCTTCAGTCGAAAAGGACGTCAAAGGGGAAATCGACGTTTACGTGTTTGATTTCAAGAATATCTTTTAACTGTTAAATTCCTATTGGGAAATAATTTGCCTAGTTCCTTTCCTGTTTGAGCCTGCGTATTAATAAAGATTTCGATACGAGTATTAACGTGAGTTTTCTTGCAGATTAATAAAGACCTGATTTGTTTTTAAAAATGACTAATCGTACGTTATTGCTACCATAGTTTTCCTTTAAAAAAAACACGGACGAGTAGACATACACACACGAGTGTGCATCCAAACACGACTGTATATACAGCGTTGTACATTCACACACGAGTGTGCATGTGTTTCTACGAGTTTTAACGTTAATATACTTGCAGAACAATAAAGACCTGCTATGTTAAAGATGACTGATCGTCCCTTATTGTTACAATGTTCATAGCGAACACGTGTGGAGGCGAGTTTCAGGTGAAGCATCTCCATCACACAAGTTTACCCTTACCTGGCAGCATCGTGGCAGTTCGCTGGTCACACTCACTACGTTACACTCACGAGCTGTAGGGGCGGGGCTCTGTCTGCTCAGTGGCGCTGTTTTCATTCATTTAGCACCACGAGCGGGGAGTCTCATCCCTGTAGTTCCCTGTTGAGGTGGCGCATTCCTACCACGTTTCCCCTAAATTATTTGTACGACACAATATAAAAACAATTTGTTTGTTCCAATGCATAATCATACACGAGTACACATATACACTCCCATGTACACACACCCACACACGAGTGGACATACACAAAAGTACAGATCCATGTACATACAAACAGTAGTATACTTGTGTAATGCGGGCATAAACGGCCTCGCGGATATGACGTCACGGGGGGAGGAGTTAGGTCACGTGAGAGAGAGGGATGAGGTCTTAAGGGAGAGATACCGGAAGAAACGGGAGAGTGTTGGGAATAGAGACAGAGTGAGGCCACACAGTGCGGAGGTTGGAGAGTGGCGAGATCGCCACACACAGTAAGACTCGGCACCGTCGGCCAGCGGTGACGAGCACGGGGGAACAGGGAGCAGCGGTGGAGCTGCAGTGAGAGCAGCCGGAGGACTGCACAGCGGAGCTGCAGGAGCGCGAAAGGCTACGTGAGCGAAGGCAGCTGTCGAGCTGCTAAGCGGGGAGGCTCTGAGCGAGGGCCGTGTGGGACAAGTGTAAAGAACCCAAATAAAGGACAACGGAGACAGACCCAGTGAACGAGTCCTTTATTACACTTGCAAGCAATTCAACGTTATGTTGTGTCATCATGGGTTTATTTCACAAAGTTTAAAGTGCCAGCAACAACAATGGTATTGAACCTTATTCTTTACAGGAGTGGCTCTGGGTGGACATGCCACCACAAAGCAGCACGCGGCGGAGGAGGGAGGTGATCGCTCTCGCCACGCGAGCAAGGCCCCCTCGCTTCCTCTTCTTTCCCTGCATCACCACCTCCACCACCTGCACCTCCTCCACCTCCTGCTTTGTCTCGTCCTCCATCTCCTCCTCTTCATCCTCCACCACCATCTTCTCTCCATTCTCTGTCTTCTCCATTCCCTCCTCCTGTTCCTCCTCAACCTCTTCCTCCACCTTCTCCTCTTCCTGTTCCACCTCTGTCTTCTTATCCATCTTCTCTGCTTGGAAGCCCTCTTCTCCAAAGCTTGGAGCAATCGGGCCCTGTACAGGAGTGTCAGAGGTGGATGCGGTGGCGGTGGTGGTTGCAGCGGTGGTGGTGGTGGCGGCGGTGGTGGTGGCGGCGGCGGTGTCGGTGGCGGCGGTGGTGGCGGTGGTGGTGGCGGCGGTGGTGGCGGCGGTGGTGGTTACTGCGGTGGTGGTGGTGGCGGCGGTGGTGGTGATGGCAGTGGTGGAGGTGGCAGTGGTGGCGGAGGGTTTTGTGGCAGTGGCGGCAACAGCGTCAGTGGCAGTGGTGGCGGTGGATGCGGTGGCGGCAGTTGTGGCGTTGGCGGTGGTGGCTGTGGTGGCGGTGGTGACGGCGGTCGTGGCGGTGGTGGCGGTGGTGGTGGCGGCGGGTTTTGTGGCAGTGGCGGCAACAGCATCAGTGGCAGTGGGGGTGGTGGTGGCGGTGGTGGTGGCGGTGGCAGTGGTGGCAGTGGTGGTGGTGGCGGTGGTGGTGGCAGGGGTGGGGGTGGAGTTGCCGGCGGTAGCGGTGGTGGTGATGGTTGCAATGCTGGCAAGGCGCTGCTCCTGCTCAAGGCGCTTCTCCTCCTCGACGCGTTTCACGTTGGCGAGACACTTCTCCTCCTCCTCCAGATTCTTCTCCTCAGGACACATCATCTCGAGATGATGCTTCTCATCAATGAAGTACTTCACTTGAATGAGGCGCTTCTTGAGGAGATAGTCTCGGAAGTACTTCTCATCTGTGCGGCACTTCGCCCTGGCAATGCGCTGCACCTCAAAGAGGCGCTCCTCTTCCATGGTGCATCTTTCTTTGCTAAGGTTCTTTTCCTGGAGATGCTTCATCCCGCTGACGTCCTTCAACTCCCCAATTATCCTCTGATCAAGCAAAGATAAGCAAAAGAACATTCAGACATGCACATGCAAGAAAACATTCATACCCACAGGCACGCAAACGTGGACGTGCACATAAACCCAAACAAAAAAACATACTCACACATGTATGTACAGATGCAGCCATCCACATTCAGTCATTCAAACTTGCTTAGTACACACTTGAATATACACTATCACCTGCTGTTAACACAATGCCTTATCCATCAATACTTGTATCACATTGTACGTGTAGTACTAACCCCTAAATATCCCAACTCCTATAGAATGAAAATACATGTCACATCCTCATATATCCCCATAAACCCCATGCATGCACTCAAGACTTTGCTCGATTGTGGCGGTTTCATAGCAATTGTTGGCAATAATCATCACTGGCAATAGTTTTCACAGAATGTCCCATTATAAATATCTTTGTAGTAGAGCGGCAGCGACGTCAAGCGTGAGCAACTCGTTCTCCAACTATCACTAAATCGCATTGACGCCACCATTAAATAATTGCAGCATGAGCAACCACCAATCAGCCTCACTGTTACTGAAACTTCTTACGGCTCAGCTAGAAGAAATCAATTACTAAAATCCGTAACCTACGGTGGTATTTAAAGGACAAAGCAGCGTGAAGAGGTACCCATATTGTGGAGAAACCTCTGGTAGCATACTAGGGTATAGTCATCACGTCTCTATCGATAAGTCAATATCTTATCATGCTTTCTACGCGAGGGAACCAGGCGATATGCCACCACTGATTCTTTTAGCGTTTCCTCTACCTATCGGGCAACGGGTGTATCTGGATAGTCGGACTGTTGAATTAAGTCACCTCCCAGTTGGGCGCATGGCCCTGGCTGTCATGCGAGGCTGCTCGTAGTTCAAAAGCTTATTGCGTTCACCCGCTCCGCCCGTGAGCCGCTGCGAATCTCTTCCCGCTTAGAGTTTACAAGTTTCAGATAAGAAGTGCTTTTCTAAGACCGCGTGTAGTATTTTCTTGAAGCAGCCGATGAGTCGCCTAGGATACATCGAAATCGGGCAGCATAATCCGGGGAGGATACGGCGTGATCATGTCACACTATGGGTTGGTGAAACTCATCCACGAGACGCAGCAGGTTGAAAGGAACGACCGTAATCAAACCCTATTCAGAATGGTTAAGCTGACCGGAAGATGGTGGTGGCAAAATTCGTAGCGCTCGGCTGCACTTTGGGTATGTCGATGAACCCCGTAGAAATTTCGTTGTCAAAATGGGGTGGACGAACTTATCTGTTGAAGTTCGGACCTTCACTGGATGCGGCCGGATCTTCAAGCGGCCAATTCTGCTCTAAGCGACTGCTATTCTCTTATTGAGTCGTCGTTTTTTAATCGTCTACATACTGCGGGCGAATGCCACCATATAGACGGCAACAAAGAAGTCGCCTCAATTTATGATTGCGCCAAACTTTGTCCGGATCTACCCAATTGGTCGTCTTTGACTGAACGAATTATGTGTTCTCTTTAATTCATCAGGTATAATACGACCGTGGTAACATTCGCGGCTGTTCTCAAGCTACAGTCCAATATATGGACTATGAGCATGGTGGCTAAAGCTTCGCATCCCGAGCGTCACTTGAGACAGTCTAGTCAGTTCAAGGCAAAGCCCAGTCAGTAGGCGAATTATCGTGGTATGCAGAGCATTATATTATTCGGGAAAGGTCGATCATAAGAGTGGAATCTACTGTGATTTTAAATGCGGAATCAGGGGATCTTGTTATCGGTGCATGCCAAGCATACACCAACTGCAATATTGGGCCTTCCGGGATAAGCTACCGGCCACATATGACCTTTGTCTCAGGGCTGTCAAGGAAAGGTATGGCCGATTGGACTAGTGACTCGAACTTTCGCCTTGCGCGCTGCGGTTGGATACGCGTGATTTCGCTGGATAAGATGTATTGCGTGGGTGTCTTATTCACCTGGATGTCAATGGGAATGGTTGGTCTGATTCTGCGGAGTACTGCATTCTTCCTGATATGGTGCCGTGTGCGAGATGATGTGCGATCCGGAATAGTAGGCGAAGGAAACTATTGCGTAATGTCAGATGCCATTCGAGGAGCCCCGAGATGGGTAGGGCGCAAACATCCTACGATCGTATATTTCCCGTCAAGCAGCATTTTATGAGTCTGAATATCCAAGAGTCTGATTCACCATCGGAAAACGGGTCAACGTGCGTAGAAACTAAGGACGCGCCGATGGGCATTGTACTGCATTGTCGAGCACGTTACCTACCATCTGTCGGCCATTGTTCCCCGGAGCCCCTAAAAGGAAGTTAACCGACTCTGACGACGCGCACCACACTCCCGTCGGATTGGGTAACACAGACAGTGTGCCGCCTGCGACGGCATGTTGGGCGCTATACCAGGCTATGTTATATCAAATATCCTACCTGACTTTCTCGTGTGACCCGCATCTCTGACAGAGGGGAAAACGTGGATAGTTGAGGGTGAAAAATCTAGACACCTATCACTGGAATCACAAAATTCGGTGTCGTGAAGAGTGTTCATAGTAGATACGAGGTCCCATACTAGTGGGGGTCACCTCTACTCGCATTTCTACAACCCACGTGTGTGTGGGGAGGAATTGGACGACCATGTCGCACGAATCTTCTCTTTAGTCTGATGCGCTATATCCTTCTGGCCCTAGCATAAGTGTTTGTAGCCCCGGTGTATCCGTCATCGGCGGGAATCCCCACTCTGCGACTGCTAGCTCTTTCCGCATTCCAGATGTATTCGCACTGACCAGGTGAGTCACCTATTACGCCCCTGGGCGTGGCGGGTATGGGTGACATGAAATCATAATAAACTTGCATGGGTCCTCCCCTGTCACCGCTTACGCCGGCTTTTAACATACTACCTTGGCTTACGTCGAACTATATGACCGTGATGGCCGTGATTAGACGGCAGTTATGCACGCAAAACATCGCCTAAGGATCGACCGCGAGGCTTATTGCGGATTCTGCAGCCCATATCCGTGGGTAATAAAAGTGCGCTTCCTCTAACCATGAGTTGCTGCATGGCTACCTGGTCTAACACATATTTCAAAAGACTTTGCTTAGCACGTTACTCTAAAGATAGTCTATTGTCGGCGGGAAGTAGCAGATTCCACCTGTGACTAACAGGACCGGGAGGCCGCTTTCCTTGTTATATTCCCGCTTGACGATTTTAATCAGACCCGAGTCACTTACCTCTTGGGTTGATTGATAGCTGCAATTACTGGGAGCCTACACCTCTCCAGAGACTGTGGGGCCTATCTAAACGGCCTCTTAGGGCATCGCCCCAGGTCATGAAGACGTTCTAGATCCGAAAAGATAAAATTCTCCAGGATGTAGTTCGCTACGGAGTCCCTTTTTTGGAGTGGAAAGCACAGCCTTCGCGGGTTTTCTTGTCCCTTTGTCCCCCCTCTGTTGATTCGTGGATACTGGTCTAACCCCCGGCAGCGGGTCAATTAGCTTCATACATCTTGCCATGATCGTGGTTACCCATGGTTCCTCTCTAGGCTAGGCGCCCGTGATCCAAGCGCGTCTACAGGTGACACTATGCTACGTAACGTATACCACGTAGAGTAATCTTCTATTACGTGTGTGGCAATTGACCTTTACCGGTTACGGATCAATGATCTTGCTCCGGAATAATAGTCTCATGGCTGGCTAGCTGTGCGTTGGCCTGACGGTCGAGGAATATCAGAGCACATCGTCGAAAGGTCACGGGTGGTACATGTACTCTGTGGTTCATCTCATGATAGACCTAATGAACCGTAAGCTATCCAATGCGAACTGCACCATGATTCAGGCACTTTTTTATTCTCGTGTGTAAAGGTCAAGGTGACCGGTCAGGCATATGGCGCTTGGAGCTTTTCAATAATCATTTGCAGCCCTTACCCAGGGCTCAAGGGCTGGTTACTCAGTCCGTCGAAAGCCAAGCTAAGCCGCCAAATTAAACACTTTAAGTGTCGACATTCCTGACGTTCACCACTCCTTACTAGGTTTAAGTAACTGTGCCTCGACCTGGACACTCTCCTCGACGTGTAGCTTCGGACTTTGTAGGCCATCGCCGGAGGATACGGACTTAGCTTAATGAGTCACTATCCTGGAACTCCCTGGCGTCACGGTGCCTCGCACTTCCGTCCTTTTTCGAATTACGTACGTTTTTACCCACTCCATTAGATATTTTACGACAATGCATTCGGCCACCAGGCGTGCGTACAGCACGCGGGTGCATTCTTACTCCA
>NW_024705573.1:0-730 GCF_018977255.1 Callorhinchus milii | reverse complement strand
GTGGGTGAGTGAATGGGTGAGTGGGTGAGAGATTGAGTGAGTGGGTGGGTGAGTGAATGGGTGAGTGGGTGAGTGAATGGGTGAGTGGGTGAGTGAGTGGGTGAGTGAGTGGGTGGGTGGAATGGGTGAGTGGGTGAGTGAGTGGGTGAGTGAATGGGTGAGTGGGTGAGTGAATGGGTGAGTGGGTGGGTGAGTGAATGGGTGAGTGGGTGAGTGAATGGGTGAGTGGGTGAGTGAGTGGGTGAGTGAATGGGTGAGTGGGTGAGTGAATGGGTGAGTGGGTGGGTGAGAGATTGAGTGTGTGGGTGAGAGATTGAGTGAGTGATTAGGTGAGAGAGTGAGTGAGTGGGTGGGTGAGTGGGTGAGAGATTGAGTGAGTGGGTGAGTGGGAGTGAGTGGGTGGGTGAGTGGGTGAGTGAATGGGTGGGTGAGTGGGTGAGTGGGTGAGTGAGTGGGTGAGTGGGTGAGAGATTAGCGAGTGGGTGAGTGGGTGAGAGATTGAGTGAGTGGGTGAGAGATTGATTGAGTGGGTGTGAGTGAATAAGTGTGTGTGAGATTGAGTGCGTTAGAGCTTGAGTGAGTGTGGCAGAGTGAGTCAGTGAGTGTGATAGAATGAGACAGTGAGTTAGTGAGAGACAGTGAGTTAGTGAGAGACAGTGAGTTAGTGAGAGACAGTGAGTTAGTGAGAGACAAGTTGATGAGTGAGGACATGTAGTGAGAGACAGTGAGT
>NW_024705572.1:0-33970 GCF_018977255.1 Callorhinchus milii | reverse complement strand
TCTGGACAAATTCCCATCAATAAGATCCTAAGGCAGATGTGGCAGCATTGGCTGGGTCATGTAGCCCAACTGGCCAGTCACTGCGTACCCAAACAGCTTCTGTTTGTCCAGATATAAGGGGCTAAACCTATAGGCAAGAGTTTGACTGCTGTGTAACAGAAGCATGTGGAGCTGCTTGGGCTTGCCAACAGCTCGACCAGTGGTTTCAAGATCAGCCTCTCTCGAGGAGTTTTGTGAAGGATGTCCGCCTCCAACAATAACGGAGGGCGGATAAGTGATGCTCACTACAACGAGCGGAGTGCAGCACAGGTGGTAGATCTGCCAGTCATTCATGGCACTCAACCTATGGCACCTTTATCTCTCCTGTAACCTCCTGCCCACGAGCCTTCGACAGTCCACATGACCTCAATGTGCACTTAGCCTGGCACAATCACTTTGTTGACGCCACCAATTTTATTGGCGAATGGCTGTTATTGTTAGTGTGTATTTATCCAACCCTTCATGTGCCGTATTGGCCTTCTTAGGTGCTCGCTAGCAGAACTAATCCCAATAGCCTGTCAAAAACTACATGGGAGATTTTTCTCGTTTTATCTGTGTATATTTGTGTGCATACCCTATGTGTGTGTTTTTGGCGAGCCATGCTGCACAACAAACTCAGCCACAGTTATCAATAGCACGTGATATCTACACTGGTTTTGGGTCCTCTAGGTTGAGTCTGCATTAAACGAGTGCCTGGTACAATAGGTAATCAGCAGAAACTATGAGACAAAGATGGCCAGGTGTGGTACTGACCATTTCTACCCCGTTTTGCCATGCCGGCCTTCAAAGGTGCTCAATAATAGCACTTGCCTCACCAGTCAGTGGAGCAACATGGGAGATGGTTGTGCTGGAGCTCGTGCTGTAGGCGTAGAAGACGCGCGGCCGTCGATCCTCTGTAGGGAGTGTGCGTCTGCTGTGTGTAGCATGGAGCTGCACGAAAGTGAAGCCAATAGAGTTGTTGCGCCTTGAGCGTAAACATCAATAGATGTCTATTTTCCAGGTGTCCATTTTTTTCTTAATTATTGTGGATATGTGTGCTGTATGAGAGAAAAAGCGACTGAGCCCACGCCCTCACCCCCTCCCCCCCCATTACAGTATCTCTAAGTACTATTTGACTGCTGAGGAGGAAGGACAAACTAAACACAAAAAAGCACTTATAAAGAAATTCGTTTTCAATCAAGTGCATCACCCCAGTGGCTTCCTAATATCAGAGGGAAGATAATTTCAGACGGCAGTAGAAGCGCATCTGAAAGCGCGCGATGCAAACAACTGCAGGCCACTGCTGCCAAAGAACACTATTCGATCAATCCGTTCTCGCTCGTTACATGAACATTTGCTAATTTTGTAAAAAAAAAGGGTTAAAATTATAATTGCTTGTTATAGTGCATTCACGTAGAAAGAACGCTGGTTAAGTCAGACCGGCCTGTATATGTATAGTATAGACATTTAGTTTGCAGCAGTGCAATACACAGCTCAATACACAAAGTTAAATATCCAAATATCTCAAACTAAAGAATGGGTCACTTGGGTTTACAAACATGATGTCCAAAACTCGTTATAGTCTCATGCTCTGCGTGCTGTTGTAAATGCACGTGGAGCATGCTCACTTACCAGATGCTGTTATGGATAAGCTTCTATATTATTTATACTAATTTAAAATGTTAAATTAGGGATTTGTTTCATACATTTCTTAAGTAAAACTATAGGGAGGCGTTCATCCATCGGTAGGGAGACTGGCTGCTGATGATTTAACGTGCCACTCATTTTGAAGGACTCTTAAGAGACAGTGCAGGTGGAGATTAAAATGCATAGGAAGGTGGCTGCACAGGCGCCTGGACCACTGCTGTCCTGGATAAGTGATTTATTTAACAAAATGAACATCACAGTAACATTGACGCTGCCTCATGCCTGTACTTTAAATTTTGGCTTCCCCACACAACCACACTGTACCTCTACAAAGATCATGTTCACTAATTTCCGTGAAGCATATGTGACGTCATATCACAACTAGACAACCTCAGAGCACCCTCTACCCATACATTGAGAGCATGGGAGTGCCCACTACATAGGGACCACCCAAGATCAAGCCTGGCTCCCACCCTCTAATCGTCACTCAACTAGAGGTGACGCTATCCCGATCATTGCACATGACAGCGCAATTCGCCGTCTGCGTGGCATCACGGTGGTCGAGGCAGTGAGCGCGTGGTGTCACGCAGCTGCTTAATCTGCTAAACCTGTGTGGTGTTTTGTATGAAGTTTACATTTTACTTTTTTTGTTGTAGTGTTGTGTTCATGTAAATGTTCATATGCTTGCACTGAAGAGTGTTTTGAGATGTCTAAGATGTTTCGATGCTCTTTAATGTATTTCCATATATTCCAATAACAATTTTAAGCTTACATTACAATTTAAATAGCTCAATGTATTCACAATCAAATACCTAAAGTCACAATTGTACCTAACCGAGACCTCTCAGATTTTAGTAGCAGCATTTTATTATAATAATTAGTTTGCCCGTACCTGGCTAAAATTACACGACTATGCTTACAGGTGACACGTGGTTTGTTTTCATTTTCTTCAGGTGACTCGATGCATTTGTCATGATGGCATCAATAGTTTCTGCATATGAGATTATTAGAACCAACAAAGTGAAACTGCAGGAATACTCCAGGTGAAGTCTTCAGAAGTGCTTGACCATTCCTGTCAACAGGGATAGTTCTGCCAGTGAATATGCGTCCCTCAAAAGCGAGAATGACCCCATTGCACGAACACGGCACCTGGTTGACCTGGTGCTCGACAAGGGAGAAGATGTCTGCATGAGATTCATTGAAGACGTGCTGGTGCCGCTGAGATCCGAGATCCCTCTCTTGGATCAGTGGATATCACAGCATGAGCAGCAGCTCAACTTGATGGGTGTTGATCTGAGAGAACTGTGGGTGAAGCCATCCTGGAGCAGCTTCTCGTGAGTGATGCTAAACTTCACATAGCCATTCGCATGTCTCTGGGCAAGTTTAGGTGAAGGGGAGGAAAGGATGGATGGATAATGAAAATGTGTGTAAATATAAAACCTTACATCCACACTGGACCCCAACATTCATTAATTCATCATATCCCACAGCTCCCTTTCCTTGGGAAATACTTAAACATGGTGATTTTCTCCCGCCTCTTCAGACACAGACGTAGTATTTAAGCTGGAAGAATATAATGAGCTATGAAGCTCTCTTTCAAGTGTCAAGCCCAAGATGGTTGGCCATGGCAGCAAACCCATCAGCTGCCATGGTCTCCATGACTTCGTACATTCTGTGGTTGAAACTGTTCCCCTATGCAGGGTGAATGACCACCTCTCTTAAATTATGGAAGCTGCTTCTGGTTCTTGACTTTTGGGCTGCGTTGGATACCACACACCACTCCATCCTCTTGAATCGGCATGGCTACGCAGGCATCTCTCACACACTTCCCTACTGCTTCACCCTCTAAAAGTGAGCCCTATTTTTCCAAGCAAGGACTGCCTTCCGTTCAGATGCCCCAATTCTATGGTGTTCCACATGGCTCCGTCCTTGGCTATCTGCTCTTCTCAGTGCAATGTCTCCTCCTTTGTGGAGATTTTTTATTCCTATTTTTTTATATTGACTAGCTACACTGCTATTTCTAATGACACCCAGCCTTTTATTGCCATTGACTCATGAAACGAACCTACTCTCTCCTCTTAACTCTTGAAAAAATGTTATACTCCTGTAATAACACACTTCGACGACAATCTGGCTGTGTCTTATTTATTTATTTCTCGCGGCTGGACGCTCCGCGTTCTCCCACGCTATCACCGTCGCTCCGCGTTGCGCGGCGTGAGTTGTTATCATCTGCGCACGCTCGCTCACTCTTTCCGCTCCCGCGCACCGCTGGCAGACGGCGCGCAGGGAGACCACCTCCGGACCACCACGTGGCCGATGGCATGCCGGAGGCGCGAGATGTGGTCCCGCTTCCAGACTTCCCACACTGACCTCGAGTCCCTTCCGGCTTCCCCTTATAACCCCCTCTGCGTCACCAAGCCCCGCCTCTAGCCACGCCCCCTTACGAACCTTCGAGATAGTACCCCACTAGCACCCTCGGGCTCCGCCCTTGAACTCTGGCCCAGATAATCTCTTTCACCCAATTGGCTTAGAGGCTAAAGCGGCGAAGCCTATCCCACCGATCGGCGACCGTCAGTGTACGCTCGCATTAAACTCATGCAGCCAGCTATGGCTGCAAAGTTTGGTAGTACATGTTATGTATATCGTTTATTGTACAATTTAAATCAGTTCCTATGATCACTGTTACATTGCTTTTATAGCTTTATTTTGGTGATTTCGAAAAATTTTGGTTAGCCATATTTGTTTGTTGTAGTACAGAGTTAGACTGATAACTTCAATCTTAATTGTCTTATGGTTGTTATTGTTTGACTCAGGGGCGGTTTCTTCATTAGGGCGATTGGGCGACGCACCACCAATGTCATTCAACCACAGAGTCACGCTAGCCGTCACTGTCAGCCTCTGGATATAGTCCAATCAGCGTCATGTCACGTTCTGTGGAGTACCGCCTCTTTTGGGGCGATTTCACTACGGCTGAGAATCGCCCCGAGTGGCCCCATAGACTTACATTCAAAGATGTTTTTTTTCGAACGGGGGCGCTCCAATGCATTCTCTATGGCTTCCGGGAGGGCATGCACTAACGTGCTTACGTCATCATACGTGCTAACGTCATCATACGTAAGCACGTTTCATCCAACAATATAATTTATCGCTACCTAGTGGAATCTTTAATAAAATAAACTTGAGTGGTTTGTTTTAATAGTGAGTATATAAACAAACAAGATGTATTGTAAGAGTCACTTTATTTTTCATTAATATTAAAGAAGTGAAGTTGCCTTTACATGCTTAAGCTGTTAATTTATTCATTGCATGGGTGGACCTTATCCTTATCAATCATCCAGACATTTGCCCCCCTGAGAGATTTTGCAGGAGCCGCCACTGGTTTGACTTGCATCCACTGGGATTTTTGCACACAGCATTGATATATGGTGCTTTTTCTGGAAGACTTTGTTTTTTTTCCCTGATTTTTCTGATTGCGCGTAGTCACTTTAAGATGTTTCTTGTTCCTGTTTTCGTTTGTTGCGGTTGCACCCGATTCAAGAGCCGAATGGCTCACAGGGCTATACCAAATAAATGAAACAGAAATTGGATTGGTTATAATTCACTCCAGATTAAACGTCAAATTTGTAGCCCTCGTCATTTGGAAAAAAAGTCCACGGAGATAATGACGCCGAATATATGATTCCCAAGAGATTAAAATAACATCAGATACAGAGGGATCACGCTAGTCATGGTCACCATTGCCCAAGTGGTGAGCCACTGGGTTCAATGTTTCCTTGGAAAGCTTATGGAAGTTGTTGAGCAAATTTGTCATTAGGGAATCGCACTCTCCACAATGTAGTGGATGCCACAGTGTTTGCTGATGATGCAGTAGCCAGATTAGTTGAAGTTCAAGTGAACCTATGATGCATCACGTGGGAAGCTACGAGTTCTGTAATTCATGTGGCTGTTGTTGTGGAGGTGAAAGCACTTCATCTTCTCTGCTGCAGGACCGTGCCTGGTGTACTGCACTCCACCAGTGTAGTCCCCTTGCTACGTGATGAGGCCAGCTTGAGATGGGAGAGGAAACACAGCCCCAATACCAGTGAAATATAAAAAGTAAAATTCAACATCCTAAACAACAAAAATCAAAATTGTAGGACAAGGCAGCAGTGAATTTTACACACAGATTGATAGAATTAGGTTGTGATGATGTGATGTACCATCGTAATGCTAAATGTGGTGGTACTATCTTTTTCACATGCAAAAAACACAAGACAAGTGGTGGGAACATTTTTGTTATGAATAAAAAAATTTTTACAAAGGTACAGTGTTTAAAAAAATTGTAGAATACATATCGGGAAAACTTCCACACAATAATTCATGATGCACATGATGTTGCTGCATTATCCATGGTGAACGAATTCGCTACGCTTTTTTAATGATGTAGTTTATTTTAAACATATGTCTGCTATACGAATTTTTTTTAGTGCAATGAAACTAATTTGTTCGTTAAATGATTTCTGTTTTATTTAGATAACCCTGGTGATGATTACAGAGAATTCTTGCTGAAGCTGACATCATTAACACGAGACTACGACGCACGACCTGGAGAACCTGCAGTGTTTTTGCTGGAGAGGATGGTGAAGCCAATTCTGGTTCCCTACTACCGCCAGCAAAAAACCAAGGAGCACGAGTTACTAGCGAGAGGCAAGCAGCACGAGGAGCTGATGAAGAGAGCACAGAGAGAAGGGATGACTTACAATAAGCTCTTTGATCCCATTGATCACGAAAAAAAAAACACCCCGACTGGTTATTGTAGTGGGGACTCCAGGCAGCGGTAAAACCATGTTGAGCAAATTCATTGTGCACAGCCTGCTGTCAGGTGAGAGAGTGTTTGCACAACGCTTTGAGCACATTGTGCTCATAACGTCCGGGAGATAAATGATGTTGGAGAGGTGTCACTCGCAGAGCTGTTTTCTGTGCTGCACTCATGTTTGGGAAACAAAGCAGATGAGGTTTTCGCAAACCAAGAGAGAACCCTTTTTGTTATGGATGGGTTGGACGAGTTTGGAAAGTGCCTTCACTATGCCAATGCTTGCACTGATCCACGTAAGACGGCAACAGTAGAAGCCATCATTGCTGCCCTAGTGAATGGAAATCTCTTGCCCAAGGCCTCGGTCTTGATAACGACCAGACCCATTGCCATGGAGCAGCTGAGTGGAGTGAATGTTGATCGAGCTGTTGAAATCACTGGGTTTTCCAACGAAGATAAAATAGCATTCTTTAAAAATTTTACCAAGATAGGAGTCTAGCAGAAAGGGCACTCAAGCTCCTGCAGGAAAATGAAACGGTGAATACATTGTCCCAGAACCCTTCATTCTGCCATATAGCAGCCATTACACTGAAGGAACATTTACAAAAGTCTGATCATTCTGAGATTATCCTCAAATCAATGACCGACCTCTTCACACAATACGTGTTTGGGCTCATAGTACACCATGGACGTGGCAGCCGCGGAGCCAAGGAAATCGTATCATCTCTTGCCAATATGGCTCTGAAGGGGGTTCAGCAAAACATCCAGATGTTCAGCCAAAAGATCTAGAAGAGTGTGTTGTTAGTTCTTCTGAACTCGGAAGTACATTCATCAACAAAGTGTTCACATGTGAGGGCATTAAACAAGGGAGTTGTTATTCATTTTCACACTTGACAATGCAGGAATTCTTTGCAGCAATAGCCGTGCATCTGTCACATTCAACACGGCCAGTGAGTGACATCATCAAGGCTATTGAGGACAGCAAAGATGGGAGGTTTGATGTGTTTCAGAGGTTTTTTTGTGGACTAGCATCAAGCACTCCATGGAAGTTCTTTGAGGTATCTTGGATCCTCCATCTGCAGATTCTCAAAAGGAAATAATCGAGTGGCTCAATCGCAGCATGGAGACTCAGAGGTTGACAAACACAGGCTCATCAGTCTCCTGCACTGCGTGCACGAGCTGCACGACCGCAAGTCCCTGAGTGATGCCACTCGGTCCATGACTAGATAGACCTGTCAAGACAAGGCTGTCCCTGCCAGACTGCGCTGCCCTCTCCTGGATCCTGCAGCATCGAGAAGAACCTGTGGAGACACTCAACCTATGGCTGTGGCATCGGCACCGAGGAAATGAAGAGGCTTCAGCCTGGACTGCACAGATGTAAAGAGCTAGTGTAAGACTTGCACACCTCGCATTCACTACTTCACAAATTGTGTGTGTGTGGTGTGATATCAACTCGTCTTCAAATGAGTACCAGGTGCAGTGTGTAAAACATCGCGACTCAGGAGACAATGCGGCCGGGCGCGATGCTGGTCACCCACCCCATCATATGCCATGCCGGCCTTCATAGGTGCTCCCTAACAGCACTTGCCCCAGCAGCCTGTTAAGACTATACGGCGGATCTTTTTCTATAAGAATCCTCACTTAGTAACTGTGCACGCACAGAGTGCAATGTAACCCCATACTGCGTAAACACTCGGACATGCATAGCCGATGCATGAACACAACTTTTGACAATATTTCCCCTCGCCACTGCAATTATTGTCTTCACTCCTCACTTCACTCCTCTCCCCGCACTCCACGCTCACCCCTCCCCTTAACCCCCAAATCCCCCAATCTGCTCCTGCTTTCACTTTTCCCATAACCCAACCCTCCCTTGCCCATCCCTTCACTCTTCTCCCCCCATACTCACGCCCACTCATCCATTGAGGGATAATGTTTGGTGAGTGAATGCGTGCCTGCTTGAGTTGGTGGGTGACTTGGTGGGTGGATCGATGAGTGAATATGTTGAGTTAGGTGAGGATGTGAGTGAGTTGGTGGGTCAGTGGTGTGTGAGTGGGTTGGTGAATGAGTGAATTAGTGTGAGTGGGTGAGTAAATGTGTAGTGAGTAGGTGGGTCCACAGTGAATGCTGCACTCACTGTACATTAAAGTACAAAAGGAAGAAAAGTTATGCATATGCATGGCTGCTGTAACGCTTTCCATCATCTTCAGCAACATTTAATTAGCGATAATGATAGCCCTCACACTAGGTGCAGGAAATGAGGTGACCGTAGACCCGACTGAGAAAATGGAGCCCTGATAGCGGCTCTGCAGTGGAGAGTGAGGGTAACGGTTTGATCCACGTGGCCGATTCAAGCCCCTGGTTCACAGTGGATCATGGTCAGTGATGGTGCCCCCACTACAGAGACAGCTGATACGTAATGGGTGTTAATCTTAGTTGTAAAGCATTAAAGAGACAAAGATCCCCCAAGTAGCCCATACAAACTGTTGAGGAAAGTGAAGCCCGTGACAGAGAACAAGCACACACTACTACACTGCACTTTAGAGCACAAAGACAATCTCCCCGTGGAGCCTGCATACACTTTTGAGGCAAGTGCTGAGCACACTTCCCTGACTAGCACCGTCCTTGGCTGTCTTTCTATCCCCATTGCTGATGTTTACACACCATACCAGGTACTCATTTAAGGCTCAGTCACCTTAGGGGAGTTCCAGGACCAGATTTTATATCACTCACCACTGATGCTGTTACCAGATATTGAACCCAGGTCACTTAGTAATGGAATGTGCCAACGACTTTCCCACCATTTCCATAAACGCATAAAAATATGCAATGAAAGACACTCGTATATACACACAGACATGTACACACACAAACGTACATAGTGTACATATAAACTTACACACTCCTACATATGTACAAGTACAGCTTTTGGTCACTCCACTGCTGGATAAGGCACTCCCACACCATGCAGGTCTTGGGGGTTATTTGACCATACATCACCATTCTTGTCAGTGTGGGTTGGTGTAGAGCATAGATGAATGTTGTTCCATTGCCATAACGCAGCTCCGCAGGCTACAACACCTGTTATGCATGTTAGTCACGGGTAGAAGCACCATCCAGGCTCGATCCTATTTAGATTTTCAGATTTATTAGATCGTACATGTACACTAATATGCACACTCTCATATATGAATATACACACACTCACATGTATATATACACTAATATCCATATACACGAATACTTGCACATTACTACACACTTATACACACCCATGTTTGAGTCTGCAGTTGTTTTAATGTTACAGTATTTTTTACATTAAAATAAATGCAAGCACTCTTCATATAAGGATTGATATTAATAAGGCGCAATTTGTCGAGTGATCTGAGTGCGCAATGGACAACAACATTAGTTAATATACGCATGTATGTGCAGGCAGTCCCAGGTTTACGGAAATCCGAATTTACGGAAATGCTCCCATAAATCATGTAATAAAATCAACGTGTGGAAATGTTTGCATTAGTTTACATAAGTGCAACTAGTTCAGCGAGGCGTAAGCCCAGCCCCAACTAAAACGTCGCCTTCACCGAGCCCGAGCTTCACGAGGATTAAGGTCAATTTCATTTTTTATATCATTACGTAATTATTTTCCTTTTGTAGCATTACGTAATTGTTTGTTTTATATGCTTAGTACTATATATTTTCCCATGTTTCTATTGCTGGTTTTCATTTTAAGGTCATTTCTTGAGTTATTTACTTTAGTTACTGTAGGTGTGTAGACGACAGAGGTCGCAAACGGGTTTTGATTCCTTACCCTACCCGGCCGTACCAGGGTCGCAAATGGGTACCCGTACCCGGCTGGGTACGGATACCCGTTCCCTACCCGTACCCTACCCAAAATGAGTGACAAACGGTTACTCACCAGTGACTCACGGCCTACCCGTACCCGGCCGCACCAGGGTCGCAAACGGCTACCCTTACCCGGCCGGGTACGGGTAGCCAGGTATCGGGTAGGGTACGGGTATCGGGTACCCGGTTGCGACCTCTGCTATGAACCCGGCATCCCGAGTTCGATTCCCGCTCACGGCCAACACCAGTGACGATTATCTGAACCGAACCTGGGCCTCCCTCTAGGTCGACTCAGCCCCAAATGAGTACCTGGTGCAGTGTGTAAACATCGCCACTGGGGAGACAAAGGCGGTCGGGCGTGTGGTGCAGGCCACCCACCCCCTCGTGTGCCGTTCTGGCCTTCATAGGTGCTCGCTAACAGAACGTGCCCCTACAGTCTGTTAAGGCTATACGGGGGATCTTTGTCTTTTTTGTAGACGAGGTCTTGCAAAACAACACCCTTATAAACACCAACAAGTTTCAGATTACAAAGGTACAGTGCAGTATAAATGAATGAGGTGGATGATTGTGATGATCAGAACTCGAGTCATGATTGATGACTTCAGACTCGACTTGACTTGCATAACAATATTTGTCCACCTCTGAGGTGTGGACTCGATCATGTGACTTGGACTCGAGTCAGACTGAGTCATGAATTTGATGATTCAATATGATGCAAACAGATTGTAGCAGCTTTGCTCATGAACGTGTGTGCTCTGGTCATGTTCACCACCATTGTGAGTGTCCCTCACTCACCGCGTGTTTGACTCCGCGGTTCCCGTGGGCTCAGTGAGTCAGCGCTGTCCCTTCTCCCGTCCACGCGGGTTTAGGCTGAGTGGCAACAAGATCGGAGACAGTGGACTTCGACTTTTAGCGGACGGGATGTTGGGGAGAGAAGGGAGTTTGGAGACGTTAGAGTGAGTAATGTCCTGATGCACTCACACTAATATAAGCACACATAAACAAATATATACACACATGCGAACACAAAACACAAAGATACTCAGTATAAGGTAAAACATTTTGGAACGTCTATTATAACTTTCTTTTTTATTCACTTTTTACAGCACTTTTCACCACTATTAAATAACAACACAATTACAATTGTCACATTACCTACTCTAACCAATGATATTGTTTCAAACTATATTATGTTAATACAGTAGATAATCGATTATCCGGCAGACGGATTTTCAAAACACCAAATAATCGCATCATTTAAAATGGCTTATTTTTGCATATTCTTGAATAAGATTATATTTGTAGGTGTTCTGTATATATAGTGTTTTTAAATAGCTTGCGATATCAAAATAGCTTACATAAATATACAAAGACAAAATAAATATCCTGCTGTAAAAAGTGACTATTTACTGTACCGCACTCACCACTCCAATATCGAAGACTGCATGGGGTGATGTGTGTACTACACTCTTGTTCAACAACTTGTGTTTGACAACAACAACTTGTGTTTGATAATCGTCGGACTGATGCAGCCTTAGGACCGGTGCTCTGGCGAATGCCGAATTGCACGCAATTTTCGCCAGATCGCACTGTATGTTTTCTGTTTCTGTCACTGTAGTTATTAGTCATGGAACATTTATACACATGCAGTGTTTGCATTGTTTAAGTTGTATGTAGTGTGTAATGTACTGTATATAGTATTCGACACATAAATAGAGCAAATCTACTTGTTTTGTCACGCACATGGTGCCGATCGCCGGACTGGTACAGCCTTTGCAGCGGTTTTACCGGATGTTGGAAGTCAGATAAGCACGAACTGGTAATAATCGATGATCATCTGTATTTAACGTCATAGATTAAATTTTGTTTCAAAACTTTCGTGATTGCAGGAATTCATATTCTTTGGTATTTCGGTAAAGTCACGTAGATAGGTTCAAATAAAATAACAAAAAACTACGACGTTTTGATCGCAACACAAGCGATTGTCATCAGGAGAAAAAAGGGCGGGAAAGCTGCTGAGGCAGGCTGTTTTAAAGGTTTGAAATGGGTGTAGTACAAGGGTCATATGGGTGACTACACCCATTTCAAACCTTTAAAACAGCCTGCCTGAGCAGCTTTCCCGCCCTTGTTCTCCTGATGACGATCGCTTGTGTAATGGCGTGAATACTGCAGGAGACAAGTTGACGGAGGCAGCACGTATTTATTATAACACCCTACAGAAAATCATCTATACAGCCTAGGAACACAGCCTACGGCTACGCGTGCCTGACACCGGCTACGCTCTCAGGTCCTCCGGCTATGTACTTCCTAGAGGAGGCTATCTGACCCGACCTAGCCAGGGTACGGGTCTCAACCACTGGCCCATCAACCTGGCCCTGATAAGGACGTCGGGCCGGGTACCCAGGGTCTCACCACTGAGCCACACAGAGTCCCGGCCCTGATAAGGGCAGCGGGGCTAGGGGTCCCAGGGTCCTATGTAGCTTGCTCCGTCTTCATTCTTCACTGGCTTCAACGACTCCCGAGCGCTCATGCGCACCGCCTATATAGCCCTCTGCCCCCGAGGGGCGGGGCTAGTGCGGACGTCGGTGTAGCCACCCATGTGCGGACCGTGATGTAGACACCGGCTACGCGATGGCTCGCTACATCCCGGTACGTACCACCTCTACATCACCCCCCTCCGCATAGCTCGCAGCCGGCCCGGCTGCAAAACCCCCTATGCAATAAAGAATGCATCCAAAAAACACAGAACCCTGTGTGTGCCCCGTAACAACAACAACACAACAATTAACCAAACCACAACAACAACAACACACGAACGCCCCAATAAATAACCCAACCCCCCAACACTCAACAACAAGAACGTATATACAATGTCGACGAGAAAAAAATATATATACATAAAAAAACACGTTACGACGTCCCGTGACCCGCCCGCGACCCCACACGCCCATAGAAGCGGGACGTCCAGTCAGTCAAAAGGGGGCTGCTCTGACACGGCAACCTGGCGGAACCGGCCGCCGTCACGAGAAGTGGCGCGATTTAGCGCGAGTCCGCTTGGCCGGTCCGTCATACGGCACAGGACATGCTTGTCCGACAGGCGGCCCAGGTAGTCCTGGAAGGCTCGGACCGGGCTCCCCGGATCCGCACGTGCTCCGGGGATCCGACTGCTGGCGTTCAGAGGCCGTCAATTCCGAGACACCTGGGAGCGGGTCAGTCAGAGACATGTGAGGATCAGGCGGCGGCATCCCATTCCCCGAGTCAACGGACACATCACATGCTCGGCCATTTGGACATGAAGGGAAGGTATGTGGCGCCGTGAAAGGTTTCAGTCGGGAGGGGTGAACATACCAACAACGCTTCCCCCACTTAATCCGAACACATTGGGGGCGCGCAACCCGCACAACCTCGACCGGTCCCCGCCATGGCCTCAGCAGTTTCGGGGACGTTGCCAATGGCGCCTGCGGGCAGTGCAACCAGGCCTTATCGCCCGGTTTCCACTCGTGCGTGTGCGTCCGCTGTGCACGCAACCGCTCGTTCGCCATCTGGCGAGATCTCGAGTTCAGCGTCGCTGCTTCCCGTGCCTCGGCCAATTTAGAAATGTTAAATTTGATGTGATCAGCCAATTTAGACTTAGCACGGGGTTCGGAAATCCCCAACTGGGCATCCACGGGCGGATCAGCGTCCCGGCCATACATAAGATAGAATGGAGAAAACCCTGTCGCCGTGGGAGCCATCCTGTAAGCGGCGAGGACACCTGGAATCTGTAAGTCCCAATCCACTTGAGCTTCGCACACCTGATGGCACAACATGGACGTAATCGTCCTGTGGAGCCGCTCCACCATCCCATCAGTCTGTGGGTGGTACGGGGAGGTACGCACCTTTTTAGTGCCCAAAAGGTCACACACCTCCCGTAATAAAACGCCCGAAAAATGTTTCCCCTGGTCGGTCAGCAACCGCTCCGGTGCACCTTTGTCCAAGACATAGCCCTGGACAAAGGCCTCGGCAACGGCCGCCGCCGACTGGTTGGCAAGTGGCCAAGCCATGGGCCATCGAGTGAAATATTCCACGCCAACCAGCAGGTACTTGTTACCCCTAGGTGTCACCGGGAAGGGCCCCAAAATATCAAGCGCAACAAGTTCATTGATGCGCGAGACCTGAATAGATTGCAATGGTGGGTTAGCCGCAATGGGAGGCGGTTTTCGTTGGGCGCACTGCACACACCCTTTGAGAATGGTGGACACATCCCTCCCATACCCGGCCAATAGTAATCACGCTGGAGCAGAGCAAGGGTTTTGTGAAATCCCAAATGTAACAGTCGTTCATGAGCGGCCAGAACAACCCTACCCCGCACAGCAGATGGCACAACAAGCCTATGGCGTAGGGACATACCGTCCCAATTCATAAGGAGGCCCTGTTTCACTACCCATGAGTCGACGCCAACTGCACCCTCATCGGAACCATTCGCCTTGCGACGCAGTGCGAGCAGGGACGCGTCGACCATTTGGAGGCGGCCCCACTCAACGAGGGACAATGGAGCAACGAGTCCCCACCCGTCGGAGAGAAGGGAACTCGGGTCGCGGTGCATCGGCCGCGGCGACCAGAGCTGCCGGAGGGACGACAGCTGGGGTTTGCAACGCCCGATCCCAAAAGACACGCACATTCCGTACGTGGTGACAACCGCGACAGGGCATCCGCGTTGGTATGGCGACACCCTTACGGTAAGTAGTCGTGAATTGATAGTCCTGGAGGACCTCCAACCATCGGGACAACTGGCCCGATGGCTGGGCAACGCGAAGCGCGTATTGAAGCGCCGCGTGGTCCGTACGGACAGTGAAGTGTCGGCCGTAGAGATACGGTCGAAACTGTTGGATAAAAACCACAATAGCCAGTAACTCGCGACGGGTCACGCAGTACCCTGTTCCGCCGGCGACAAAACCCTGCTACCGTAGGCGACACGCGTTCGACACCCCCGATCACCTGTGAGAGTACTCCACCAATGCCCGTGTTACTGGCGTCCGTGTCAAGCAAAAACGGCTCGGTGAAATCAGGGTAACACAAGGGCGGAGCACTCACCAAGGCGTCCGAAGGGAGCGAAAAGCGGCCTCCTCCTCCGGCCCCCAGCGAAACTTCACACCTTTTGCCGTCAAAGCGTGCAGGGGTTTGGCTATGGTGGCAAACTGTTCGACGAACGCCGGTAATAGGAGGCAAACCCAATAAAACTGCGGACCTCGCTGACCGAAGTGGGCGTTGGCCAAGAACTGACACAATGTGTCTTAGCGGGATCAGTGGAGATACCCGAACGGCCGACGATGTGCCCTAAGTACCGTACCGATTCCGGAGTAAGTGGCATTTTTGCGGCTTAAACTTCAATTTGGCGGATCGCATCCTGAGGAACACTGCCCTCAAACGTTGGAGGTGCTCCTCGAACGTTCTACTGAAGACGATGACGTCATCCAGGTAAATTAAACAGGTATCCCATTGAAGGCCGACAAAACCAATTCCATTAACCTCTGGAACGTTGCGGGAGCTGAATGGAGTCCCATGGGCAACCGATTGAACTGAAATAGGCCCACAGGTGTCCGAAACGCGGTTTGGGTTTCGACACCTCGTCAAGGGGCAGTTGCCAGAATCCCGATAGCAGGTCCAATGTGGAAAAATACCGTGCCCCCGCTAAAGCATCCAAGGATTCGTCCATTCTGGGGAGCGGATATGCGTCAGCCACAGAGATCTTATTAAGGCGACGGAAATCAACGCAAAACCGCAGGGACCCATCGTGTTTTTTCACAAGCACGATGGGAGCCCCCATGGACTGGATGAGGGCGAAATGATGTCGGCAGACAGCATGTCATTAACAGCTGATTGCACATGTTCCTTCTCGGCTGGGCTCAGCCGGAAGGGATTTTGCCGAATGGGGGCAGCGTCACCCGTGTCAATGTGGTGACGTAATAGGTCAGTGCAACCAATATCATATTTGTGCTTGCTGAAAACGTCCGAAAATTCGAGTAACAGGGCGCGTAATGCCGCCAACTGTGAACTAGACAGGTCACTGGATCCAGAACACAGTGAATCCAACCACCCCTGATCACCCCCCGATTTAAGATGCGGAGCCGGAGCAGTATCAACATGCGCTATCAGCGGCTCCCCACGGGTACCGGTGCTGCATGAGCAAGCACGGTACCCTGTGGAATCACAGCTGCCGTGACCCCGCATTTAAAACCACAACGAAGGGGTCTCTGTCTCCCCGCACCACCGTCTGAGCCACCGCCAAATCCAAACCCCTGACAGCTGCGTTAGACGGACCTAACAGTACACCATGCTCCGTCGTACCCACCCCAAAAGATTTCCGCAAGCGTAGGGGCACAACATCTGTGACCCGGGGGTACGCGTACCGTCTGGGTTACCATCGCCTGCACCGTCGCACAGGCCGTGCGTAATTGGTAGGGAGGACAAAAATGCTATGCGGCGGCCCGAGGGGAGCTCGATGCAACCCTGATCAATGAGGATCTTGATCGGCATTTTAGCCAGAAAATCTGTTCCCAATAAACATGGGACCGCCAGAGACGATGAGACCAAGACAGGTCCCGACAATTTAATATCCCCAATGCAAATAGCCGCCCGGATCTGACCCACAATACCCAAGGATCCCCCATTCGCCGCATAACATGGAACGTCTACCGGGAGTAAGGGTCGACATTGAACGGGAAGAATATTATAAATAAGGTCGGAAATGATCGTTGCCGACGCCCCCGTGTCAACCAAAACCCGAACCTCAACTCCCTCGATCGACCCAGTAACCACGGACGAACCGGCCGACGCAGCCACTACCCTATGGGCCAGCTCAGACCATTGGCCTGGTCCGAGCTCCCGTACGAACCCCCCTCCCCGCACTGAACCGGCACCCGAATCCGCGGCCCATCAGGCGCGGCGCGGCGACTCGTGTGTAGCGTGTGAGTGGGCCGAGCATGTGTGGTGCCGCGACTTGCCGGGGACTGTTGGGACGACTTGGGACCTTGGGCGTCGTCCGGCCGAGGTCCTGTGGCGCGTTGACGTGGAGCCCGGCACCCAGATGCAACGTGGCCTCGAAGGCCGCAGTTGTAACACGTGACGAGAGCCGTCGCTGGTTTCGGTTGCTCCAGCTTGCGGGCGATCGCAGGGGCGAACGACCTCCAGACCTCCAGTCCCCCGATCGTGCCGTGGCGAAGACCTCCTCCTGTGGTAGAGCGCCTTGGGGTTCGCTGGGCGCCGAGGCTGATGCAGAAACTGAGGCTGATGCGCAGCAACGACAGGCCGCTTTCGTTTAAGAACTTCGTGCGCGTGAATGCTCGTAGCAACCCGCAACGAGCATATATCTACCTCATCTGCCGCGTTAATAGGAACCCCAAGTCCTGCGCCAATGCCAAAAGCTGCTCCGTGACCATCGCGTCTTTGCCTTCCTCATCCATGCGAGGAAAAGCGGCGTCAGCGAGAGCCAGAAGCGCAGTGCGGTAGGCGAGAGGGGTTTCCGTTTCCCTTTACGGCGAGCGTAGAATTGGTGGCGCAGGCAGACGGTGGTCCATAGACCCTGGCCATGAGGCGAGCGCAGCATGGAGTGTGGAGCGCCAGACCTTGGAGTCGACCTGAAGGTGGCCAGAGCATCATCATCCAGAGTCGCTGGTAGCGCGTGCAGTGCCTCGGCATCGGTCCACCCCGACATCTCTTGGTGAGCGAGGAACCTTCGTTGAAAGGCTCCCCAGTCGCCTCCCTCAGCTTGGAAGGCCGTCAACGCAGGCAGTCGCTGTTGGAACGCCTGCCCTCACCCGATTGCTGATGTTCCCGCGCAGCGCCGTCGCACAGGGAAATGGCGGCCCCTTCCATGGGTTGGTCGTGGCGACATCTGTCGCGTACCGATGACGTGGGAGGCGGCGACTGGAACTCCTCCTCACGTGGTGCTCTCGGTTCCGCCAGTCAACGAACTAGGCGGGAAAATGGCGCCAATTTCAGTGTCCGTGGCGGGAAGCTGATTTTGGCGCCAATCCTTGCGTTGCGGCGCGGTGCTGGCCGAGCCGCTTGGCGCCAATTCTCTCCGGGCACCAGCCTCCCTCCTCCAGATGCAGTGATCTCCGCCAATATGGAGGCAGCGGCGAGCAGCAACTCGGCCAGGCGGGAGTGGGCATCCTGGAGCCCATCCCCCAGCTGGAGCGGTGTGTCGGCGTCCGCGACGGGTGCTGCAGCGTCGGCACCACCTCTGCTTCCCCGTCCGAAGCCTGCTGGCTCGCCCCTCCTGGTCATCCCCTGGCCCTGCTCGTGAGTACGAATAGTCTTCCTGGTATCCATCACGTGAAGACAGTTTCACTTCTGACACCAGTTGTAATGGCGTAAATACTGCAGGAGACGAGTTGACGGAGGCAGCACGTATTTATTTATAACACCCTACAGAACAGTCATCTATACAGCCTAGGAACACAGCCTACGGCTACGCGTGCCTGACACCGGCTACGCTCTCAGGTCCTCCGGCTATGTACTTCCTAGAGGAGGCTATCTGACCCGACCTAGCCAGGGTACGGGTCCAACCACTGGCCCATCAAACCCGGCCCTGATAAGGACGTCGGGCCGGGTACCCAGGGTCTCACCACTGAGCCACACAGAGTCCCGGCCCTGATAAGGGCAGCGGGGCTAGGGGTCCCAGGGTCCTATCTAGCTTGCTCCGTCTTCATTCTTCACTGGCTTCAACGACTCCCCGAGCGCTCACGCGCACCGCCCTATATAGCCCTCTGCCCCCGAGGGGCGGGGCTAGTGCGGACGTCGGTGTAGCCACCCATGTGCGGACCGTGATGTAGACACCGGCTACGCGATGGCTCGCTACATCCCGGTACGTACCACCTCTACATATGTACTGCTGTCATCATAGCAGGTACCACCACCACAATATGTACTCCTCTCATCATAGCAGATAACACCACAATATGCACTGCTGTAATCATAGGTACCACCACAGCAATATACACTGCTGTAATCATAGTATGTACCACCACAGCAGTATGCACTGCTGCAATCATAGCATGTACCACCACAGTCAGTATGCACTGCTGTAATCATAGATGCTACCACCACAGTCAGTATGTGCTGCTGTAATCATAGCAGGTATCACCACAGCAGTATGAGTGGTGAGTGGTGAGGGTGAGTGGTGATTGGTGAGAGTGTGATTGGCGAGGATGAGTGGTGAGTAGTGAGGGTGAGTGGTGAGGGTGAGTGGTGAGGGTGAGTGGTGAGTGGTGAGAGTGAGTGGCGGTTTTTGAGTGGTGATTAGTGAGGGGTGAGTGGTGAGGGTGAGTGTGAGTGGTGAGGGTGAGTGGTGAGGGTGAGTGGTGAGGGTGAGTGGTGAGCGGTGAGGGTGAGCAGTGAGGGTGAGTGGTGATTGGTGAGAGTGTGATTGGTGAGGGTGAGTATTGAGGGTGAATGGTGAGGGTGAGTGGTGAGGCTGAATGGTGAGGGTGAATTGTGAGAGTGAGTGTGAGGGAGAGTGGTGAGGGAGAGTGGTGATTGAGTGGTGAGGGTGAGTGGTGAGGTTGAATGGTGAGGGTGAGTGGTGAGGGAGATTGGTGAGTGGTGAGTTGTGAGGGTGAATGGTGAGGGTGAGTGGTTAGTAGTGAGTGGTGAGGGTGAGTGGTGAGGATGAGTGGTGAGGGTGAGTTGTGAGTGGTGAGGGTGAGTGGTGAGTACAGTCAATATGCACTGCTGTAATCATAGCAGGTACCACCACGACAGAATGTACTACTGTCATGTACTACTGTCATCATAGCAGGTACCACCACCACAATATGTACTCCTCTCATCATAGCAGATAACACACAATATGCACTGCTGTAATCATAGGTACCACCACAGCAGTATACACTGCTGTAATCATAGTATGTACCACCACAGCACCACTCACCCTCACCACTCTTCCTCACCACTCTTCCTCACCACTCATCCTCACCACTCACCCTCACCACTCACCACTCTCGCTCACCACTCTCGCTCACCACTCACCGTCACCACTCACCACTCACTTTCACCACTCACTCTCACCACTCACGATCACCCTCACCACTCTTCCTCACAACCACCACTCACCCTTACCACTCACCCTCACCCCCACTACTCACTACTCACCCACACCACTCACTGAGTGGTGAGCGTGAGTGCTGAGTGGTGAGGGTTAGTGGAGAGTGGTGAGGGTGAGAGGTGAGTGTGAGGTTGAGTGGTGAGGGTGAGTGGTGAGTAGTGAGGGTGAGTGTGAGGGTGAGTGATGAGTCTGAGCGGTGGTTGTGACGGTGAGTGGTGAGGGTGAGTGGTGAGGGTGAGTGGTGAGGCTGAATGATGAGGGTGAATGGTGAGAGTGGTGAGTGGTGAGGGTGAGTGGTGAGGGTGAGTGGTGAGGATGAGTGGTGAGGGTGAGTTGTGAGTGGTGAGGGTGAGTATAATCAGTATGCACTGCTGTAATCATAGCAGGTACCACCACCACAGTATGTACTGCTCTCATCAGAGCAGGTACCACCACCACAGTATGTACTGCTGTCATCATAGCAGGTACCACCACAGTATGTACTGCTCTCATCATAGCAGGTACCACCACCACAATATGTAACATGACTTCTGCTTCTGCTGACTCAATGTCAGCCAAATGCAAAGCTAACCTGATTTCTAAATTCAACCTCCTATCTAAGAAGAAACCAGAGCCACACATCGCAAAGCTGGATGTTAACAAGACCGTGATTAATCAGATTTCTAACAATCTAAAAACGGTACTGGCCAAAGGACTAAATTTCGCCGTCACCCCTAAATATATACCAGTAGAGGATATGATTTCTCAGATTGATGTAGCCCTCAGAGGCATAGGACACATCCATGCAGATGTAGCAAGAGCTGAAATAGCTACTATTCTTAAGAATGCTAAGAAACCCACTAGTAACATCAGCAAAAACGAACGCTCTGAACTCGCGGACCTAAAAAAGAGAGATGATATAGTCATCCTCTCGGCAGACAAGGGCAATGCCACGGTCATCATGGATAAAGATTCATACAACAACAAAATCCTGGACCTTCTTAATGATGGGAGTTACTCCAAAATTAAAAACGATCCCACTAAAAGCCTAACGACAAAAACCAACAGTATCATCACGAGTTCGACTTCCCTAATCGAACCAAGCAAACGTCCCTCTCTAAAACCATCGGCGGCTAGACCTCCCAGACTCTATGGTCTTCCCAAAATCCATAAAGAAGGCACCCCGCTACGACCCATCGTGTCGACGATAAACTCTCCTACGTACAAACTAGCCCGTTTTCTATCAGATACTCTGCTCCCCTTCACAGGCAAGACCTCTTCGGCAGTACTCAACTCAACCCAATTAGTCTCTATGGTTAAGGACATGGTACTATCTCCTGATGACATCCTCGTCAGCTTTGATGTAGTATCTTTGTTCACCAAAGTCCCAGTACCGGACACCCTAACAATAATTGAGGACTTAGTCCAACATGGATTGAATTCTGATGTACCTGCGCTGGTTAGGCATTGCCTCACCAACACCTATTTTACCTGGAATGGCACCTTCTACAAACAGAATGAGGGTACCCCTATGGGCTCCCCCTTGTCACCAGTTATAGCCAACATGTTCATGGAAAAGTTTGAATCAGACGCCATCCAGACATCCACCCTGCGTCCTTCCTGTGGAAGAGGTATGTGGATGACACTTTCGTCATCTGGCCACATGGCCTCCCAGCATTGAACCACTTCTTGGACCACATCAATTCTAGACACCCATCCATCAGATTCACCATGGAAGTGGAGAAAGACGGTAAACTACCATTCTTGGATATTCTGTTTGAGAGGAGGCCTGACGGATCCTTGGGACATTCTGTCTACAGGAAAGCCACCCACACAGATTCCTACTTGAAACCGGATTCCCACCACCACCCATCTCAAAAGAATTCTCTCATCAAAACGCTATACCACAGAGCCCATGGCATTTCTGACCAACACCACCTGGCCGGTGAATTAAGACATGTACATCGGGCCCTCAGGATGAACGGATACTCTGACCGCACTATCCGCCAAGCTGTTTCTCCCACCACACAGAAACAGCCACATGAAACTCCGACCAAAACTATCACGTTACCATACATAGCAGGCGTGACCAAAAAGATCTCCAAAATTCTAAACAAACATAAGATCCAAGTCCGATTCAGTACAGTGCATAAAATCCGTGATCTGATTCCATCTGTGAAGGATGTCGTTCCTGACTTACAGTATCCTGGAGTCTACAAATTGAGTTGCATTTGTGGTGATTGCTACATTGGAGAAACGAAACGTCATGTTTCTGATCGTGTCCGCGAGCACAAGTCAGATCTGAAACACGGCAGAACTGATTCTTCGGCCGTTGCCGATCATTGCTACAACTCGGTGGGCTCTCATGAAATTGTCTTTTCCGAGACCAAGGTTCTCTGCAAACCTCCTGGCTACCATCAAAGGTTTGTACACGAAGCCATACAAATATACACAGACATAATTTCAACCGTGATGATGGTTACAAACTGAGTAATCATTGGAAAGATGTGATTAACCATGCAAAAAAGATTTAATTACACTTAGTTTAACACGTAGGCTTTCGCGACCAATATTATTCATAATCAACGTTTTTGGGTTTAGATCGCGTTACGACACATTTATAAATAACGCGATCTAAACCCAAAACCGTTGATTGAATAACTACACTTAGTTGGCCAATCTTACTTGCCAGACTATTACAGGTTTACCATGTTTAGTGGTTGTCTCCTTGTCACAGGTTGAGCCACAAACCGTACCTCTCCATAACAAAGGCTCACCCTCTTAAGCCTCACCTTACTATATGAATAAAAAGTGTGCTTTACTTGGCCCTTACCCCCCCCCTCTCCAACCATTATATAAACGGAGTGGTAGCTCCTGCAATCTCTCATTTACTTGATACAGCTGTCGTGGCTGTGACGGTTCCACCTGAAGATGGAAGCTTGTGTTGCCTCCGAAACGTCGGGATTTTTATTTTATTTTACTTTTATTAATTTTAATGTTTTACCTACGTGACTTTACCGAAAAAAACTAAGAATATGAATCCTTGCAGTTACGAAAGCTTCAAATCTAGAATTAAGTAGAACTTGTTTATATTTTTTTATTTGCTCATTTTTACGTGACGTCACATTTCTCAAACCCTCCCCCCTCTCGTCACAAATGTCTGACCCCCCTCCTCCCCCTTAGGTGCGTGACGCCATTTATGGACGGCCCCTAACGTCCAGCAACCAGCGCTATGCCACTGCACAAGTAACGAATTGGCATGTTCTGTTTACGTGACAAACCTTACTAATTGGCAGTTGGGCGTTGGTGGGTTTATCGACACATTTATGAACTTGATTTGAAGCTTTTGTGACTGGAGGAATTACTCTTTGGTTCTTTCGGTAAAGTCACGTAGAAAGAAAAGAAAATAAATAGAATACGAGGTTTCGATTGCAACACAAGCAACCGTCATCAGGTATGAATGAATGCAAGCTCGGAGGGAGACATATACAGAGAGACGAACACAGACACGGAGAGAGACACATACACAGAGAGAGAGACACACACACACACACACACGAGGGAGAGACACAGACACACGCAGAGAGAACGTAATCAACTAGGTAAGTAATCAACCAAGAAGAACGTCGTAATTGTACAGTAAACATATAGCAGTATGATACACATTAGGGTGGGTAGAATAATACATAGTGTTATATTAAAATGGATAAGGCAGCAACTGCAGCAAGTGCAGCAGCAGCAAGTGCAGCAGCAGCAAGTGCAGCAGCAGCAAGTGCAGCAGCAGCAGCAACTGCTGCAGCAGCAGTAACTGCAGCTCCCTTTGATGCTGTTAATCCTGCATAATGCACATGCATATGCAGTACTAATCACATTCCTGCATTTCCCATAAATATGCTAAATTCCTTTTGATATGCAAATTCCTTTGTCAATGCGCCCAGCTTATATATATGCTCCAAGCTCGTGTGCTGTTTCATTCAGACTCTGTCGCCTCGACGGACCTGGTTTTCACCTGAGGACGGCTGCTTGCGTTGTGGCCGAAACGTCGTGAGAATTGTTTTATTATGTTTTATTTTTATTATTTTATTACTTCCCTTCTACGTGACTTTACCGAAAGAACCAAGAAGATGTTAACTGTTGTGTTAGCCGATTCTCTGTTGCATTGCATTCCAGTTCAAAATTTTACTAGGCTTGTTTTCTTATTTCTTTCTCTTTTATTATTTCTCTCTCAAACTTCAAATCTCTCTCCCCCTACTGCTCCAATTGACATGCTAATTTCCCTGCTCCCCCCCTCTCTCTATATAATGCCTCGTCACAGATGCGTTGTTTCTGTGTGTCTCTTTGTGTCTCTCCCACATGTGTGTCTCTCTGTATATGTCTCCCTCCGAGTTTGCATTCATTCATACCAGATGACGGTTGGTTGTGTTGCAATCGAAACGTCGTATTATATTATTTTCTTTCCATGTGACTTTACCGACAGAACCAAAGAGACACCTTTATATTTACGCGATGTTGGAGAGCAAATCCACAACATTTACAATCCGAGTACGACGTTTCGTCAGGAATTACATCCAGCATCATCGACGATTTGCCAGAATAAAAACGCCCACCTCCCCCTTTATTATGGCCGCCAGTCCGTGGAACAAAAAAACGGCGCTGCCCAAGGCTGCCATCTTGCTCAGGGGCCATCGCAGTGCACAAGCGGTGGGCGTCGCCCGTCGATGACGTCACGCGGTCTTGTGTCGTCCCCGGCCCGCGCCAACGCCATGGAGGCGCCGCGCGCGATACTCGGCGGGGAAGGCGAGGTGGGGAGGATGATGCGGAGGAGGGCGCGGGAGGTTTTACTGCAGCAGGTGTTCGCAGGTGACCATCCGCCTCCCCACGCTCATGGAGATATGTAACTCTGCTTGCCCCTTCCTCGCTGTCCGTGAGTTGTATATTCATGTGTACGGGGAGCGGAGGCGCAGTGGTTAGCGCGCTGTGTTACAAACCTCGCCATCCGAGTTCGATTCCCGCTCATTGCCAACGTCAGTGATGATTATCTGAACCGGTCCTGGCCTCCTCTCGGTCGACTCAGCCTCAAATGACTACCGGTGCGGTGTGTAAACATCGCAACACTGTGGAGACAAAGGCAGCGGGCGTGGTGCTGGCCACCCACCCCCTCGTGTGCCGTTCGGGCCTTTATAGGTGCTATCTAGCAGCACTCGCCAAAGTCTGGTTAAGGCGATACGTGGCATCGATCTGTGTCATGTGTGTGGGGAGCGGTGGCGCAGTGGTTAGCGCGCTGCGCTCCGAATCGAGCCCACGACCAACACCAGTGATGATTAATTATCTGAACCTCTCCGAGGGGTAAACAAAGACGGCCGGGTGTCGTGCTGGCCACCCACTGACAGCACTTTCTCTATAGGAGTCTTATTAAAGCTCTGAGGGGGGGGGGTTCAACTCATAACACCAGCGAACCATATACAGTTAACGTCGCACTCAATAGTGCACCTAGCCTGGCACATGCACCGTCTTGACGTCATCGTGGCAAATGGCTGTTATTGATAGTAGGGAGCGGTAGTTTAGTGGTTAGGGCATTTCGCCACGAACCCGGCTAACATCCATGATGAATAGCTTGGCCCGTGGGTCCCCCGTGGGGTTGACTTAACCTTAAATGGTTCGGTGCGTAAACATTAGCAGGCGGCTAGGCGTTGTCCTACCCACACCGGCCCGTTGTGTTCCGTGTTGGTATTCCTTACCCTACAGCCTTTGGATTTAGGATGACTTGTGCGTGTTAGATGCTTATTACCCAAGCTAAACAAACAGTCCACTCCCTCAACTCTCCGTGATGAGCGCCATCAGACAATATCACTCCACAGTTCATCACAATCACAGTGAACACTGAACTAGGTTACGAACCCACAGGGATTGGGACACGACAGGTGGTGGTGCCTCTTCCAATCGACTACTTGTACATGTTCCTTGCCTACTATGAAATCACAATGTCACGTGATGTTATATTACACCTAGCATGACACAGGCACAGTCGTGAAATCGTTCCCTTTTTCTCAATGGCTGCAGTTGCAGGCGAGTGAATTAGAATATCCTAGCAGGAAGTATCCTGCTTTGCCCGGGGGAAAAATATATATTTCAAAACTTGTCTTCTCTTAAAAACATAACATATACACAAATACTAAGCTATTATAAAAGCCCAGCGTTCCGTTTGTCTATTTGTCCATAAACAAATTAAGAAGAGCCTTACAGACGGCCCGATAAAAAACGTTAGAGAAAGTGGGGGGTAAATAGTTGATCGAAAATGTTTCCAAAATTATCAACCCCCCCACCCAGTTAGATTTATTTTGTCGGCATATATACCTACACACCCTACATACAATAGAATCAGTATATACTGACTCTACAGTAGTATCTACTAACTACAGTAGTATACGGACAACAATAGTATCTTCTGACGACAGTAGTATCTACTGACGACAGTAGTATCTACGGACTATAGCAAGGCCGTGATCTCCATATATAAAAGGCTAAATTGTGATTATGTGTGTCTGTTCAAAATGTTTAGCGTACTTCCCGACATGCCAACAAACTTGAAATTTGCCATGTGGGTACTTTCCAGATTGTACACCATGGAAAAATTATAAAAAATACACTTTTTGGGGGGGGGGTGTGCACAATAATGCATCTCTTTTTTGCACGGCAAGTGAGCTGTGACGTCAAATCTGTCATGTGACCCACGCATGTGGAAGCGTAACGCATTGTAGTGTAGTGGTTAGCGCGCTGCGCTCCGAACCCAGCGACCCGAGTTCGATTCCTGCTCACGGCCACCACCGGTGACGATTATTTTAACCACTCCTGGGCCTCCTCTAGCCTCAAACGAGCAACTGGTGTGGTGTGTGAACATCACCACTGGGGAGACAAAGGCAGCCTGGTGTGGTGAATCCAAGTCCCGGGCAAAGCCGGGTAGTAAAGCTAGTTATAATATATATTGGGGGACACACACGTATATTCAAATATGCTCAAAATGTCCCCCCAATATATTGCTATATAAAAAAAATTGCTATGCTATGTAAATAAAAACAACAATTTGCTAAACCTTGGCCACAATATCTGAACTTGTCTTCATATAAATCAATGCATAGATTTCTGTTTATATGATTGTGGTTATGGTTGTACTTTATGAATCCCTAATCTCTGCCATTACATACAATGAAACAAGAAATGGTAAAAAAAAAAAAGTAAAAACAGAGCAATGTAATACAATACACTTAGACATTGTAAAAAAATATAAAAAAAAAGTCCATCCCATGTGTTAGTGAATTTTTAAATATTTTAGACAGAAATTCGTTTTCTAACTTAGATATTTTTCTGGGTTGGAACCCCAGAGACACCCTGGAAGATTTGGTCCCCCCCAATGTTGACTCCATGCTACGGCCTTGGACTATAGTATTTACTGACTCTACAGCAGTATCTACTGACTATAGTAACTGTACACATTTTGGGGTGGGGGTGGGGAAAGAGGACATCACGTTGTTCAGGATTTTCCTCAGTCTGTGCTTCTGCAGTAAATGTGCATTCACTGGCTTGTCTTGATGCTCGCTGTTCAAGATTTTCCTCAGCCTGTGCTGCTGCAGTAACTGTGCAGCCTCTGGCTTGTCTCCATGCTCGCTGCTCTGCAGTTTCCTCAGCCTGTGCTGCTGATGTGCCTTCGCTGTTTGTTGCTGTTGAGACAGCCGCTGCTCCTCCACTGTTTGTTTTGAGTGCCACAGACCAGCACTCTCTTTGGGTTTGTCTTGGACAAGCTTGTTTTTTTTCTTTTTGGCATTTTTTACTTGTAAACAAAATGACCACAAAATATTTAAGGAGAGAACCTCCAGTCATAATCCCTAAGCAACCGTGTTTGTGTTGCTAGGAGCCACCACGAGTCTGCCTTCCGTGCATGCTTGGATGCATGCTTTGGCACAGTTCAAAGTTATCATTACGATCAGCGAACATTGTACAAAGTTTCTTTTTCTTAGATTATATTGAGCCAAGGGTAAAACAATAGCAAGTGTTCATTCGGGAGCTTAGTTGTTGTATTTGTGTACTTTGTTGAAACATAAACCCAATAAATTTCGATTTAAAGCTTTCGTGACTGCAGGGATTCATCTTGGTTCTTTCGGTAAAGTCACGTAGAAGGGAAATAATAAAAGAATAAAAATAAAACATCAAATAATTCTCACGACGTTTCGGCCACAACGCAAGCAGCCGTCCTCAGGTGAAGACCAGGTCTGTCGGGGAGACCCAATAGTTTGTCAGTTAAAAATATTACAAGGTAGCATACACAGACAACAAATGACGTTTATAGGTAAGATGCATGCACGTATTTGCCTACTTGATTACAGTGTCTATAGTATGGGTTTGATTCCTGTCCATGGCTATTGGTGACCAGCGTGAGCCATGTCATGATTTCCAGGTGTGTATGAGCTCAGTTTTCTGCGAGTTCCAGGATCCATCTTGAGCCAGATGCTTTTCCTTTCCCCAGACATAGGGGCCATGTATCCAGCTGCTGCTGAAGCTGAGAGTGAGGCCCCAGGAACACCTGGTGCTGCCCACACAGGGACCCCTGCAGACACAGAACCCAGCAAGGCCAAGTGCAATAGTAGGGTCAGTTGATGGATCTTCCTTAATGGCACCTCCTGCTGAAGCCCTCTACCCATGCCAAATTCCATGTGTCCCTGCACCCACATCCCTTTTCCTCTGTCCCCCCATCCCCACTCTGCTCCATGTCACCACCCACACTCCACTTCCCGTGTCCTCCACCCACACTCCACTCCCTTTGTCCCTCCACCCGTCTCATTCCCTGTGTCCCTCCACAAAAAATACCCTGTCTCACTCCACCCACATTGCTTTCTTGTCTCCCTCCACCTACTTTTTGTTCCCTGTGTCCTGCCACCCACACTCCATTTTGAGTGGTGCCTCTGCCAGTCATCCACTCTGGTAATCCATGTTCTGCCCCTTACGGCTATGAAATCACATCGTGATGTGATGCTACGTTGCTTAGCCTGGCACAGCCACAGTAGTGACATCATTGTGGGGGATTTATATTTTTTATTTGCCTGTATGTATGTGCGGAGAGCAGAAACGTTTTGCATGCTTGACCGGGGAGTCAATACTGTATTGATTTTTGTCCATGGCTATTGGTGACTTGCAGGAGACCTGTGTCATGATTGCGAGGGTGTGTTCTTCCCTCAGTTATGTGCCGAGTTCCAGGATCCGTTGTGAGCCCAGGCGCTGTTTGTCTCCACAGATCTAGGGGCCACGTATACAGTTGCTTCTGACGCTGACAGCGAGGCCACTGAGAGCGAGGCGCTAGGAACACCTGGTCCTGCCCACACAGAGTCCCCTCAAGACACAAAACCCAGTAAGAGCAAGCACAAAGGTAGAGTCAGCCTTAACATCATCCCAAGATGGAACACTCCACTCATTGTGTCCCTCCACTCACACTTAATTCCCAGGTGGTGCCTCTGTCAGTCACCCACTCTTTAATCCATGGTTTTATTCCTTACTGGCTATGAAAGCATTACCATGTCACATGATGTTGCATTGCACCTAGCCTGGTCAAGGAAGAGTAGTCACATCATTGTCACTTCCAGCTACTGCAGTTGTAGGGGAGTGAATGTTTAGAATGTCTTCACATGTGTGTAGAGATCAGAGTAAAAATTTGGCACACTTGACCACAGTATTTGTAAGCTGGGTTTGATTAATGTACAGTAAGTTCCTGGGTTGCGGAACACCCGACTTAGGAAATCTAACTTTATGGAAATGCTCCCATAAATGATGTAATAAACATTTAATATGCGGAAAATGTTTGCGTTAGTTACATGAGCGCAAATAGTGCAGCGCGGTGAGGTTGTGGATGAATATCGTGGAGTGAGGCGTAAGCCCTGCGTTACGTGAGGGGTAATCCCCAACTTATGCCTCGCTCCACCAAAATGCCGCCTTCACTGAGCTCGAGCTTCACCATGGTTCAGGTAAATGGAATGTTTTTGTAGCGTAACATAATTATTTTCTTTTCATTCGGAATTGACTGATTTCTTTTAATATTAAAATGTTTCGTGTTATTCATGAACAATTTCATACAGTATATTTCTATTAGTTTAATTACGGTAGTGTTAGGGTAGATATTCTATGAAATTGGAGAATCATAGGAAGTGCAGAGCGTATGCATGCACAGCGATACGATACAGGTAGCGATAGAAAACAGACAATAGCGTGATACAATACTGAAGAAAGCTAATTAGTGATCGGGTAGGGATGTACAACTATTTGCGGCTATCTGATTCATCTGGATTTTGGGGGGAAATTGTTCAGTTTCCGGCATACAAGAAATTCGGGTTACAGATCGTTCTCAGGAATCTAACCCTTCCGTAATCCGGGGACTGCATGTACATGGCCTTGGTGAACTGGAGGAGGCCTGTGTCATGATTGCGAGGGTGTGTGCTGAGTTCCAGGTTTGTTGTGAGCCTAGGTGCTAGATTTGAAGTTTCCATGACTGCAAGGATTCATATACTCTTTGGTTTTTTTGGTAAAGTCACGTAGGTAATTCTAGATTTGAAGCTTTCGTGACTGCAAGGATTCATATTCTTAGGTTTTTTCGGTAAAGTCACGTAGGTTAAACATTAAAAAAGTAAAATAAATAAAATCACGACGTTTCGGAGGCAACACAAGCCTCCGTCCTCAGGTGGGACCGTCACAGCCACGACAGCTGTATCAAGTAAATGAGAGATTGCAGGAGCTACCACTCCGTTTATATAATGGTTGGAGAAGGTGGTGGGGCAAAGACCGCATACTTTTTATTAATATGGTAAGGTGAGGCTTAAGAGGGTGAGCCTTTGTTATGGAGAGGTACGGTTTGTGAATCAACCTGTGACAGGGAGACAACCACTAAACATGGTAAAACTGTAATAGTTGTCTGTCAATTAAGATTGGCAAATAAGTGTAGTTAAATCTTTTTTGTATGGTTAATCACATCTTTCCAATGATTACTCAGTTTGTAAACGTCATCACGCGTGAAGTTATGTCTGTGTTTGTATATTTGTATGGCTTCGTGTACAAACCTTTCACGTAGGTAAAACAATAAAATAAAATAAATGAAAAATTCAATTAAATCACGACGTTTCGGAGGCAACACAAGCTTCCTTCATCAGGTGTAAAAAAAGGCACAGCAAAATAACTGTAGCGAGAGTTATTTGTGATGAGACATTGTTATATAGGGTAAGAGTAGGCCTCGGCAAGGTAAGGTAAAAGTTAAAAGATAAAAACAACGAGCCTACCTTTTACCTTACCACAATACAATCACTCTACCTACCTTTTACCCTTTAGCAAGTAAGGTAAAAGGTAAAATGCAACGAGCCTACCTTTACCCTACCTTTTACCTTACCCCATACAAATTACCCGATTACAGGGTAATTACTAGGGAACTACTACACATGAACAAGGTTTATAACGGTACATACTAGAAGGTAGAGCGCTTTAATCATATAGAATACTCTCGATTATTCCAATTTTACACGCTTTCTTTTAACTCACTCTGTTGTTGTCGTTATTGTTGTTGTATTCTCAAATCTTGAAACTCTATTTTTACCCACTTCCTAATGTGGTATCGACAGCAAACTTGGTATACTTAGGTCATACTGATGACAATACTATATTCTATCATAAAAAATATATTTTTAAACATTATTTTGTAAATGTTATGTTTCGGCTTGGGTCTAATTGTCCACACTCACCTGACGTTGGCTGTAAATTACCACAGTCCCTTACGTTATGGCAAGCTTCGGGGCCACTTCCTAGAGTCGTGGAGTTCTGCCATTACTCGTACATTTCATAAAAGCGTGTTTTTAATAAAGTTTGTTTTAATATTACTTATTAAATGTAGGCCACGGACTGCGCCACGGAGCTTTTAGCGGTAAACAAGGTACCGTATTTACCGGGTAATACTTCGTGCTACCTTTACCCAACCCTGTACCTTACCCCTTGGCATGTCGACACCTTTACCCTTCTTTACCTTTATTCTTTTACCCAGTAAAAAGGGTAAATTACCTTACCTTGCCGAGGCCTAGTAAGAGGGTAAGAGAGGGGGAGAGCCGAGGGACGGCGCGCAGGATGGGGGGGGGGGTGTGGTGGAGCCAGGAAGGTGAAGGAGGTACTACAGGACGGAGCCACGGATGGGGGAGGGGGACGCAGAGCGGGGGAGAGTCGCGGTTGAGGTTTAACATGGTTAATCACATCTTTCCAATGATTGCTCAATTTGAATCCATCTTCTCGGTTAAACTTGTCTATGTGTTGTATATCTGTAAGGCCTCATGGACAAATATTTTGGGGTATCCAGACGGCTTGCAGAGTAACCTTGGTATCGGAGAAAACAATATCATGATCACCCACGGCGTTGTAACAATGATCAACAACGGCCGAAGAATTTGTTTTGCCGTGTTTCAAGTCTGATTTGTGCTTGTGAATTCGGTCCGAAATATGTTGTTTCGTCTCCCGATAAAGCAGTCACCACAGGTACAACTCAATTTGTAAACACCGGGTACTGTAAGTCCGGAATGACATCCTTTACGAATGGGATCAGATCACGGATTTTGCGTACTTTATTGAACTGGACCTGGATCTCTGTGTTTGTTTAGAATTTTGGAAATCTTTTTGGTAACGCCTGCTATATATGGCAGCGTGATGATTTTGATCGGAGTTTTAGGTGGTTGTTTCTGCATGGTGGGAGAAACAACTTGGCGGATAGTACGGTCTGAGTATCCGTTCATCTTGAGGCCAGATGTACATGTTTTAATTCACTGGCCAGGTGGTGTTGGTCAGAGATGCAATGAGCCCTATGGTATAGAGTTTTGATGAGGGAATTATTTTGAGCTGAGGTGGTGGTGGAATCAGGCTTCAAGTAGGAATCTGTGTGGGTGGCCTTCCTGATAAAGAATGTCCCAAGAGATACCGATCAGGCCTCCTCTCAAACAGAAATCCAAGAATGGAGTTTCCATCTTTCTCCACTTCCATGGTGAATCTAATGGATGGGTGTCTAGAATTGATGTGGTCCTAGATATGGTTCAATGCTGGGAGGCCATGTGGCCAGAATGACGAAAGTGTCATTCACATACTCTCTTCCACAGGGAAGGACGAAGGGTGGATGTCTGGATGGCGTCTGATTCAAACTTTTCCATGAACATTGGCTATACTGGTGATAAGGGGAACCCATAGGGGTACCCTCATTCTTGTTTGTAGAAGGTGCCATTCCAGGTAAATAGGTGTTGGTGAGGCATGCCTAACCAGCGCAGGTACATCAGATTCAAGTCCATGTTGGACCAAGTCTCAATTATTGTTAGGGTGTCAGGTACTGGGACTTGGTGAACAGAGATGACTACATCAAAGCTGACGAGGATTCAGTCAGGAGAAGTACAATGTCCTTACCATAGAACTAATTGGGTTGAGTGAGTACTGCCGAAGAGGTCTTGCCGTGAAGGGAAGCAGAGTATCTGATAGAAAAACGGGCTAGCTTGTAGTAGGAGAGTTGATCGTGACACGATAGGTCGTAGCGGAGGTCCTTCTTTATGGAT
>NW_024705571.1:0-33995 GCF_018977255.1 Callorhinchus milii | reverse complement strand
TACGCAGGCGATGTGAATCAATACCACGAAGGAGATAAAATGTTCAAAATTATGTTTTTTGAATCCTTGAGCCCAGAGATTACAGAAAGGGTGAGAATGGTTTTGAATCCAGAAACCGCATCCTTACGCCGCATAGAGAGCAAGGCGTACATGGCATGGTTATACAGAGCTAAGAATCATAATTCGGATCCAGAACACAGGGAGAGGGATGAGGAACCCAGCCTCTCAGAGAGGAATAAAAATCACCGAGCAGTCCCACATGCAGACGGAGCAAAACGCACGCACACATGGCAAAATAACCAGAGAGAGGTTGGCACGAGAATGAGAGCGGCACAAAGCCGAACATTCAGGAGAATCGCAGGGGGAGGTTCAGAACAGAACCATACCAACACCCCATGCCACGACAACACAAGATCAAATTACCCACAGATGGCGAGGTAACAATCCAGGAAAAATTTGGCACCCAAATGGGAGAAACACTGGGCCAAAAATGTACGAGAATCGCAGGAGGGAGAGGTTCAGAGCAGAACCATATCAACACCCCATCCCACGACACACGCAAGGTTCAAATTACGCACAGAGATGGGAAGATAACCACCTAGCGGGAAGGTGTTACACAGACCGCGGAGGTATGGATGCGAACATTCAGGAGAATCGCAGGATGGGAGGTCAAACACAATCGATCCAATTCCGACCAATTCCTCCACCGGCTATACCAGGAGGGAATAGAGGAATAACACAGAATGCGGTCCAAATACGTGATGAACCATCCACAGTGATTGAGAGCGGGCAGCCCATACGCGCCACGCACGCTGAAGTTTTGTTAAACCCAGCTCAATGGAAATACAGGCAGGCTGCAAGTGACAGGGCGGGCAAAAACGTGGACAGTGCTCCCGTAAATGACGCGCGGATCGAATACAAGGACAGGGTTGCATTGAAGCGTGATCGGACAGTACAAAAACAGACAGCAGGGACACGCCCTGAGGAGCGCAGGCATGAGCCTTTGAATGGAAAATATCCAAGGGAAACCAAAAATTATGTGGATCGGAGTGCTAAAATGGAGACGAATGTCCATGACGTATCGGGAATGGTGTTGAAATCCAACACACTCGTAAAAACAAAGAGGGCAACATTACGAGGGACAGAATTAAATCGACACACTGACTCGGCAAATGTGCATGTAATCGCAGAGAGAGCGAATGCCACGAACCAAGTGTCAAAGTGGGTCGTGTGCGCGAATTCTGGTTACGTGCAGCACAATTTTTCACCACACACTCCCACGACGCGAGAGAGTGAGAGAGGAAACTACAAAAACGAACCCGAAAACCGTGATCAAATTATCAAAGTGATAAGTGGTAAACCAGGCAACATGAGGAAGGTAACGCATAAATGCGTTCGAAACCGCTACTAGCGTTTCCCAGGATTTAACAAAACAAAAATGAATGTTCGTCAGTTATGATGTATGAGAACCGATAACGCAATATCGATGTTAACGTGTTGTTATTTTCTTTGCTTAATTCAATGTAACAGGATTTAACAAAAACAAAAATGAATATTCGCCGAGTTATGATGTATGAGAACCGATGTAACGCAATATCGATTTAACGTGTTGTTATTTTCTTTGCTTAATTCAAATGTAACCATGTTAACAAAAACAAAAATGAATATTCGTCGGAGTTATGATGTATGAGAACCGATGTAACGCAATATCGATGTTTAACGTGTTGTTTATTTTCTTTGCTTATTTCAGATGTAACCAGGTTAAGATTGTAATACGTGCACGCGCGTCGTAAGAAATAACCGCCGAGAGTAAGGGCAGCTGATGGGATTCATGACATAAAAAGGGGCATTACTTTGTTTGAAAATTCGCCAGTGGCCAAATCGACCCCTGATTTTTCAAAAGGGCGGATTGTTGTGTATGTACCCCCTTTTATTTTTTTTAATATTATTTTTTTCAAGAATTATTCTGCCATCATATATAATATGGTTTTTTTAATAGACACGGGGCAACGTGGAACGAACACGCCCCCACACTTCCACAGAGGCCCCCACACTACCACAGATGTGCGCACACCTCATTTCAAAGGAAAGAGGACATGAAAGGGGGCAATAAGGTAATAAAAACTCCCCTAAATTCACACAAGAGGAACAAGGGAGGGGGGGAATGGCAGGCGGGGGTTGCAGGCCGGGCACCATGGAGGAAGAGCATTATATTCTGAACAAAGATAAGCCGGGATATCAGATTAAATAATCACAAGAAGTCAAATAATAAGTACGGAATTAAAGTAGAAGAGGAATCAAGGGCGGAGAAGGCTCTCAAAATTAACCAAACACAACAACCCATGGGAAGCGAGCAACACGGCCGTCTTTGTCTTTCCGAGAGGATCTCCACACGCAGGCACAAAGCTAGGAAATGACACCCATAAAGGGGGCAATGGCTCAAAGGAAATTAACACGTCTTCGAAGATCAATAAATAAAAGCATGCGCCGGGTGCTTCCACCGTGGAAACAACCGTCTTTGTCTTCCCACAACACGGACAGGAAAAAAATTGCACACGTGAGGAAATAACATTTCCATAGAGATCGGGTCACGATGAAACATCGTGAACACGGTTTCGGCATAACTGTGCAGATGGAACCAAGCAGCAAATAAGTTGCATTTCAACTTCCAAACCAAAACAACTTAAGCTGTGTGAGACAAAGATATGATCCCCGAGCAAGGGAGAGAACAATTAAGCTCGCTTAACGCGTAGGTTTTCTCGACAAATATTATTCAGTAACAAAACGGATTCGAATGTTTTTTTATATATAACTCGACGCGAATCATCGGTCTGGCTAATGGATAACTTCGGTGGCACCGTCACGAGGCACCCCCACCCCTTTCTTCCAGAACGACACAGCTGTGTCGTCAAAGCTAATAAACACACGGACAAACACGCACGCGAAACACACGGACGGACACACACACAACGAACACAGATGGTTCAGCCCACAGGAGGGTTTTATGACAGCCTTTGAACAACTCGGGAAACTGAGTGGAATTTCCAGATATAAACCGAAGAAAAATCCATTCAAAGCAGATCTCGTCCGGGCTTCGGCTCCAACACAGTTCGTCCGGGCCACGGGCCCCACCAGAAATCGTCAAGAAGTTTTCGTCATCCAGAATGACGAGGTTTGCAGAGGAAGCTGGCCGCTACAAGCCGAGGTCTGCACCACCTGAGAAGAATCGCTACCCTGAGTCGCCGAGTTGCGAGTGAAGCCAACAAAGACGCCAACGTCCACCCTGCCACGAACGAAGCATCGCTCCTCGTCAGAGTGACGACCAGCGAACAACCCGCAGGAAAGGCGGAGATCGCTGAACGAGCGCCAACGTGCGCCACCGTGCGCCACCTTGCGCCACCGGGCGCCACCGTGCGCCACCGTGCGCCACTGTGCGCCACCGAGCGACACCGTGCGCCACGGGCGCCACCGTGCGCCACCGTGCGCGTGCGCCACCGTGCGCCACCGGGCGCCTGCGCCACGCACCGTGCGCACCGTGCGCCACCGGCCCGCCGTGCGCCACCGAGCGACCGAGCGACACGAGCGACCGAGCATCTTCAAGGACAGCATCGTGCCAACTCGTCATCGAGCAGTGGAGAGAGAGAGAGAGAGCAAAAGCGAGCGACACGCCGAGCGAGGGAGCAGCACGACTCGATGCGGCACGCCCCACCCAGAGGAAGCTGGCCGCTGTTCATATCCTCCCCACACCACACAAGCTAACGACACAACTCCCGACTCTAAGATTAATTAATTATTACAAGGGGACAACGCACACACAGCACGCACACGAATAAGACTTTAAAGAAAACTGTCTTTGCGTTTCAAAAAGGGTTGCCATTTCGAGGTGGTGCGTTCAATATCAACTGATCGTGCAAAGCAGTTGCTGCCGTCGAGTTACATGAATAAGAAAGTTTTAGTCATTCATATTAGGTAATTGCATAGTATCGCAAATGCATAAGAGTTTATTCATTCATTTTAGTCAATGCATAATATCGTAATTGCATAAGAATTTTAGTTATTCATATTAATCGAAGGCATGATATCGCAAATGCATATGTGTTTGGTTATTCATGAATTATCGACGCATGTTTGACCTGCATGATAGAATGTCACATGCTTGTTAGAATAAATTGCTTCACACCAACTGTTCGAGTGCTTCTTTCCAAGTCCATGCAAAACTGTCTTATTCATAAGAGCTGTTACCTGCGATGAGATATGAAAATGGAGACCTAAAATATCATAACACACACTAGGATAATCGGTAAATGAATCTATGATAATCGTGTTATCCTGATTGATAACTCTGGATAAACGAAACTAAGCAAATTATCATAACTGCACACATTAACATAATCGCAAGCCTCCGCATAAATTACTACGATTATCTCCGTGATTATCATAATTTATGCATATAATTACACGCATTATCATAATTTATGCATAGTAATACACACATTAACATAAATACTGCGATTTGCGCATTTTTCGGAAAATTATTAATTTTTATTATTTTCATCAAAATTTCATAATCCCAACACATACAACATAATGGGGGCTCGTCCGGGATCTCTCGCAGACAGTGTTTTGCATGGATGATGGAATGAATCACTTCGTGTTAACCAGAATATCAGGATCGAACATTGCATGGTAATTGTGAACGGGCGGAAAACTAAAAAACGCCCTCTAAGGTTAAAACCCAGAATAGCAGGTTTAAAACAGAGACAGTGGAATTAAGATAATATCGTATCAAACCAATTGCATCCTGTGATAAATGGTGTTAGAGGTACACACTCTGAATCGGAAAATAACAGATAGCTCGAGTCAAATTGACTACACTCTGTGAGATAATTGTTTTATATGCACTCTGAAAGGGAATGTCAAAGTAACTCCCGCCACACTTTGAGATGCTGGATTAAGAATAATTTTTGAATGGGTTACAGGATACTGGGAACTCGTATTAAAACGTACCGACCAATCCGTTACAAAGCAGTACAGTCAGAGAGACATATGGGAAGGGAGCTATATCGATAACACGAACACACCTCGAGGGAAACTAAGTGACTGGATAAGATGTAACAAAGGCGAACACGATGCAAAAACTGCAGAGAAGGCAGGACAGGACTCATGACTTCCCACACAGGCATACAGACAGTGATTGTGGAATGAGGAAAATTTTGGAAAGGAAACGGGAGAGAAATCGTCTCTAATACGCGACACCAGCGAAACTCACAGACGTTAATCCACAGAATAAATATGGAAGTAACATTAAATCACACTCTTGGGTACGTGGACAGAGTCCAGGGATTGATCGCACAAAAGTTAAAGTAAAGTCGACAGGACATGCTCCACTAAGGGCAGAGGCAAAAACTGAAGGGAAATGGCAACACGAGCGACACGGCACTGGGCGCACACACAGAAAATGCACACCACTTAAACACCCGACACAGCACAGACCAAAGTGACAATTGCCTGATGATAACTTGTTTGATGATGACGCTGTCGGCGATCAACTTTCGGAATACCTATTCACCAGTAAAACCCTTAAATTGATGGACAAGGCTCTAGTCAGAATTCCCGATTTTGACCCCCACAATAAGACTATGGATATCCACACACATATCGCAACAGTAGAAGAGGAGGCAATGATTAGAGGGCTGAGGAGACGGGATGAAAAAGCGAGTTTGTTGAAACGGACCTTACATAAAGAATCTATTCCATGGGTAAAGTCACTACCACACAAGGTTAGAAATGATTTTAAACAATTGAGCCTGGCAGTGATTCGGAAGTTTGGAGAATATTCGACACTCACTGAGGGGTTTTATGCTGTAAAATCGATGACCCAGGGCATGGACCAAGATCCACGTGACTACCTCGTCCAATTTAAAAGAGCGTATTACGCAGGCGATGTGAATCAATACCACGAAGGAGATAAAATGTTCAAAATTATGTTTTTTGAATCCTTGAGCCCAGAGATTACAGAAAGGGTGAGAATGGTTTTGAATCCAGAAACCGCATCCTTACGCCGCATAGAGAGCAAGGCGTACATGGCATGGTTATACAGAGCTAAGAATCATAATTCGGATCCAGAACACAGGGAGAGGGATGAGGAACCCAGCCTCTCAGAGAGGAATAAAAATCACCGAGCAGTCCCACCATGCAGAGCAGCAAAACGCACGCACACATGGCAAAATAACCCAGAGAGAGGTTGGCACGAGAATGAGAGCGGCACAAAGCCGAACATTCAGGAGAATCGCAGGAGGGGGAGGTTCAGAACAGAACCATACCAACACCCCATGCCACGACACACACAAGATCAAATTACCCACAAAGATGGCGAGGTAACAATCCAGGAAAAATTTGGCACCCAAATGGGAGAAACACTGGGCCAAAAATGTACGAGAATCGCAGGAGGGAGAGGTTCAGAGCAGAACCATATCAACACCCCATCCCACGACACACGCAAGGTTCAAATTACGCACAGAGATGGGAAGATAACCACCTAGCGGGAAGGTGTTACACAGACCGCGGAGGTATGGATGCGAACATTCAGGAGAATCGCAGGATGGGAGGTCAAACACAATCGATCCAATTCCGACCAATTCCTCCACCGGCTATACCAGGAGGGAATAGAGGAATAACACAGAATGCGGTCCAAATACGTGATGAACCATCCACAGTGATTGAGAGCGGGCAGCCCATACGCGCCACGCACGCTGAAGTGTTAAACCCTGAGCTCATTGGGAAATACAGGCAGGCTGCAAGTGACAGGGCGGGCAAATACCACCACGACCGGGAAACATCAAATGCATACGATGCGGTAAGAAACGTGGACAGTGCTCCCGTAAATGACGCGCGGATCGAATACAAGGACAGGGTTGCATTGAAGCGTGATCGGACAGTACAAAAACAGACAGCAGGGACACGCCCTGAGGAGCGCAGGCATGAGCCTTTGAATGGAAAATATCCAAGGGAAACCAAAAATTATGTGGATCGGAGTGCTAAAATGGAGACGAATGTCCATGACGTATCGGGAATGGTGTTGAAATCCAACACACTCGTAAAAACAAAGAGGGCAACATTACGAGGGACAGAATTAAATCGACACACTGACTCGGCAAATGTGCATGTAATCGCAGAGAGAGCGAATGCCACGAACCAAGTGTCAAAGTGGGTCGTGTGCGCGAATTCTGGTTACGTGCAGCACAATTTTTCACCACACACTCCCACGACGCGAGAGAGTGAGAGAGGAAACTACAAAAACGAACCCGAAAACCGTGATCAAATTATCAAAGTGATAAGTGGTAAACCAGGCAACATGAGGAAGGTAACGCATAAATGCGTTCGAAACCGCTACCTAGCGTTTCCCAGGATTTAACAAAAACAAAAATGAATGTTCGTCAGAGTTATGATGTATGAGAACCGATGTAACGCAATATCGATGTTAACGTGTTGTTATTTTCTTTGCTTAATTCAAATGTAACCAGGATTTAACAAAAACAAAAATGAATATTCGCCGTAGTTATGATGGATGAGAACCGATGTAACGCAATATCGATGTTTAACGTGTTGTTATTTTCTTTGCTTAATTCAAATGTAACCATGTTAAGCAAAAACAAAAATGAATATTCGTCGGAGTTATGATGTATGAGAACCGATGTAACGCAATATCGATGTTTAACGTGTTGTTTATTTTCTTTGCTTATTTCAGATGTAACCAGGTTAAGATTGTAATACGTGCACGCGCGTCGTAAGAAATAACCGCCGAGAGTAAGGGCGGCTGATGGGATTCATGACATAAAAAGGGGGCATTACTTTGTTTGAAAATTCGCCAGTGGCCAAATCGACCCCTGATAATTTTCAAAGGGCGGACTGTTGTGTATGTACCCCCTTTTTATTTTTTTAATATTATTTTTTTTAAGAATTATTCTGCCATCATATATAATATGGTTTTTTTTAATAGACACGGGGCAACGTGGAACGAACACGCCCCCACACTTCCACAGAGGCCCCCACACTACCACAGATGTGCGCACACCTCATTTCAAAGGAAAGAGGACATGAAAGGGGGGGCAATAAGGTAATAAAAACTCCCCTAAATTCACACAAGAGGAACAAGGGAGGGGGGAATGGCAGGCGGGGGGTTGCAGGGCCGGCACCATGGAGGAAGAGATATTATATTCTGAACAAAGATAAGCCGGATATCAGATTAAATAATCACAAGAAGTCAAATAATAAGTACGGAATTAAAGTAGAAGAGGAATCAAGGGCGGAGAAGGCTCTCAAAATTAACCAAACCAAACAACCCATGGAAGCGAGCAACACGGCCGCTTTGTCTTTCCGAGAGGATCTCCACACGCAGGCACAAAGCTAGGAAATGACACCCATAAAGGGGGCAATGGCTCAAAGGAAATTAACACGTCTTCGAAGATCAATAAATAAAAGCATGCGCCGGGTGCTTCCACCGTGGAAACAACCGTCTTTGTCTTCCCCACAACACGACAGGCAAAAATTGCACACGTGAGGAAATAACATTTCCATTGAGAGATCGGGTCACGATGAAACATCGTGAACACGGTTTCGGCATAACTGTGCAGATGGAACCAAGCACAAATAAGTTGCATTTCAACTTCCAAACCAAAACAACTTAAGCTGTGTGAGACAAAGATATATCCCCGAGCAAGGGAGGAACAATTAAGCTCGCTTAACGCGTAGGTTTTCTCGACAAATATTATTCAGTAACAAAACATCGGATTCGAATGTTTTTTTTATATATAACTCGACGCGAATCATCGGTCTGGCTAATGGATAACTTCGGTGGCCCGTCACGAGGCCACCCCCACCCCTTTCTTCCAGAACGACACCAGCTGTGTCGTCAAAGCTAATAAACACACGGACAAACACGCACGCGAAACACACGGACGGACACACACACAACGACGCAGATGGTTCAGCCCACAGGAGGGTTTTATGACACGCCTTGAACAACTCGGGAAACTGAGTGGAATTTCCAGATATAAACCGGAAGAAAAATCCATTCAACAGCAGATCTCGTCCGGGCTTCGGCTCCAACACAGTTCGTTCCGGTCAGCTCGGCCAACCGGGCCCCACCAGAAATCGTCAAGAAGTTTTCGTCATCCAGAATGACGAGGTTTTGCAGAGGAAGCTGGCCGCTACAAGCCGAGGTCTGCACCACCTGAGAAGAATCGCTACCCTGAGTCGCTGAGTTGCGAGTGAAGCCAACAAAGACGCCAACGTCCACCCTGCCGAACGAAGCATCGCTCCTCGTCAGAGTGACGACCAGCGAACAACCCGCAGGAAAGGCGGAGATCGCTGAAAGCGAGCGCGCGTGCGCCACGTGCGCCACGCTGCGCACCGCGCCACCGGCGCCACCTGTGCGCCACCGTGCGCCACCGAGCGACACCGTGCGCCACCGGCGCCACGCCACCGTGCGCCACCGTGCGCCACCGTGCGCCAGCGCCGAGCGACACCGAGCGACACGAGCGACCGAGCATCTTCAAGGACAGCATCGTGCCAACTCGTCATCGAGCAGTGGAGAGAGAGAGAGAGCAAAAGCCGAGCGACACGCCGAGCGAGGGAGCAGCACGACTCGATGCGGCCACGCCCCACCCAGAGGAAGCTGGCCGCTGTTCTATCCTCCCACACCACACAAGCTAACGACACAACTCCCGACTCTAAGAATTAATTAATATTACAAGGGGACAACGCACACACAGCACGCACACGAATAAGACTTTAAAAGAAAACTGTCTTTGCGTTTCAAAAAGGGTTGCCATTTCGAGGTGGTGCGTTCAATATCAACTGATCGTGCAAAGCAGTTGCTGCCGTCGAGTTACATGAATAAGAAAGTTTTAGTCATTCATATTAGGTAATTGCATAGTATCGCAAATGCATAAGAGTTTATTCATTCATTTTAGTCAAATGCATAATATCGTAATTGCATAAGAATTTTAGTTATTCATATTAATCGAAGGCATGATATCGCAAATGCATATGTGTTTGGTTATTCATGAATTATCGACGCATGTTTGACCTGCATGATAGAATGTCACATGCTTGTTAGAATAAATTGCTTCACACAACTGTTCGAGTGCTTCTTTCCAAGTCCATGCAAAACTGTCTTATTCATAAGAGCTGTTACCTGCGATGAGATATGAAAATGGAGACCTAAAATATCATAACACACACTAGGATAATCGGTAAATGAATCTATGATAATCGTGTTATCCTGATTGATAACTCTGGATAAACGAAACTAAGCAAATTATCATAACTACACACATTAACATAATCGCAAGCCTCCGCATAAATTACTACGATTATCTCCGTGATTATCATAATTTATGCATATAATTACACGCATTATCATAATTTATGCATAGTAATACACACATTAACATAAATACTGCGATTTGCGCATTTTTCGGAAATTATTAATTTTATTATTTTCATCAAAATTTCATAATCCCAACACATACAACATAATGGGGGCTCGTCCGGGATCTCTCGCAGACAGTGTTTTGCATGGATGATGGAATGAATCACTTCGTGTTAACCAGAATATCAGGATCGAACATTGCATGGTAATTGTGAACGGGCGGAAAACTAAAAAACGCCCTCTAAGGTTAAAACCCAGAATAGCAGGTTAAAACAGAGACAGTGGAATTAAGATAATCGTATCAAACCAATTGCATCCTGTGATAAATGGTGTTAGAGGTACACACTCTGAATCGGAAAATAACAGATAGCTCGAGTCAAATTGACTACACTCTGTGAGATAATTGTTTTATATGCACTCTGAAAGGGAATGTCAAAGTAACTCCCGCCACACTTTGAGATGCTGGGATTAAGAATAATTTTTGAATGGGTTACAGGATACTGGGAACTCGTATTAAAACGTACCGACCAATCCGTTACAAAGCAGTACAGTCAGAGAGACATATGGGAAGGGAGCTATATCGATAACACGAACACACCTCGAGGGAAACTAAGTGACTGGATAAGATGTAACAAAGGCGAACACGATGCAAAAACTGCAGAGAAGGCAGGACAGGACTCATGACTTCCCACACAGGCATACAGACAGTGATTGTGGAATGAGGAAAATTTTGGAAAGGAAACGGGAGAGAAATCGTCTCTAATAAACGAGGAGAAATGTCCTCACACCCTCGAGAGGGAGGAGAAATCAAAGCTCGCGACACCAGCGAAACTCACAGACGTTAATCCACAGAATAATATGGAAGTAACATTAAATCACACTCTTGGGTACGTGGACAGAGTCCAGGGATTGATCGCACAAAAATTATGGATATCGAACAAAAAATCCTTGACAAAGGGAAACCCTCACAATTCGAGAGAGGGAGGAAAAATGTTAAAGTAAAGTCGACAGGACATGCTCCACTAAGGCAGAGGCAAAAACTGAAGGGAAATGGCAACACGCCCGACACAGCACAGACCAAAGTGACAAATTGCCTGATGATAACTTGTTTGATGATGACGCTGTCGGCGATCAACTTTCGGAATACCTATTCACCAGTAAAACCCTTAAATTGATGGACAAGGCTCTAGTCAGAATTCCCGATTTTGACCCCCACAATAAGACTATGGATATCCACACACATATCGCAACAGTAGAAGAGGAGGCAATGATTAGAGGGCTGAGGAGACGGGATGAAAAAGCGAGTTTGTTGAAACGGACCTTACATAAAGAATCTATCCCATGGGTAAAGTCACTACCACACAAGGTTAGAAATGATTTTAAACAACTGAGCCTGGCAGTGATTCGGAAGTTTGGAGAATATTCGACACTCACTGAGGGGTTTTATGCTGTAAAATCGATGACCCAGGGCATGGACCAAGATCCACGTGACTACCTCGTCCAATTTAAAAGAGCGTATTACGCAGGCGATGTGAATCAATACCACGAGGAGATAAAATGTTCAAAATTATGTTTTTTGAATCCTTGAGCCCAGAGATTACAGAAAGGGTGAGGATGGTTTTGAATCCAGAAACCGCATCCTTACGCCGCATAGAGAGCAAGGCGTACATGGCATGGTTATACAGAGCTAAGAATCATAATTCGGATCCAGAACACAGGGAGAGGGATGAGGAACCAGCCTCTCAGAGAGGAATAAAAATCACCGAGCAGTCCCACAATGCAGGACGGAGCAAAAACGCACGCACCTGTGGGCAAAATAACCCAGAGAGAGGTTGGCACGAGAATGAGACGGCACAAAGCCGAACATTCAGAGGAATCGCAGGAGGGGAGGTTCAGAACAGAACCATACCAACACCCCCATGCCACGACACACACAAGATCAAAATTACCCACAAAGATGGCGAGGTAACAATCCAGGAAAAATTTGGCACCCAAATGGGAGAAAACTGGGCCAAAAATGTACGAGAATCGCAGGAGGGAGAGGTTCAGAGCAAACCATATCAACACCCCATCCCACGACACACGCAAGGTTCAAATTACGCACAGAGATGGGAAGATAACCACCTAGCGGGAAGGTGTTACACAGACCGCGGAGGTATGGATGCGAACATTCAGGAGAATCGCAGGATGGGAGGTCAAACACAATCGATCCAATTCCGACCAATTCCTCCACCGGCTATACCAGGAGGGAATAGAGGAATAACACAGAATGCGGTCCAAATACGTGATGAACCATCCACAGTGATTGAGAGCGGCAGCCCATACGCGCCACGCACGCTGAAGTTTTGTTAAACCCTGAGCTCATTGGGAAATACAGGCAGGCTGCAAGTGACAGGCGGGCAAAAACGTGGACAGTGCTCCCGTAAATGACGCGCGGATCGAATACAAGGACAGGGTTGCATTGAAGCGTGATCGACAGTACCAAAAACAGACAGCAGGGACACGCCCTGAGGAGCGCAGGCATGAGCCTTTGAATGGAAAATATCCAAGGGAAACCAAAAATTATGTGGATCGGAGTGCTAAAATGGAGACGAATGTCCATGACGTATCGGGAATGGTGTTGAAATCCAACACACTCGTAAAAACAAAGAGGGCAACATTACGAGGGACAGAATTAAATCGACACACTGACTCGGCAAATGTGCATGTAATCGCAGAGAGAGCGAATGCCACGAACCAAGTGTCAAAGTGGGTCGTGTGCGCGAATTCTGGTTACGTGCAGCACAATTTTTCACCACACACTCCCACGACGCGAGAGAGTGAGAGAGGAAACTACAAAAACGAACCCGAAAACCGTGATCAAATTATCAAAGTGATAAGTGGTAAACCAGGCAACATGAGGAGGTAACGCATAAATGCGTTCGAAACCGCTACCTAGCGTTTCCCAGGATTTAACAAAAACAAAAATGAATGTTCGTCAGAGTTATGATGTATGAGAACCGATGTAACGCAATATCGATGTTAACGTGTTGTTATTTTCTTTGCTTAATTCAAATGTAACCAGGATTTAACAAAAACAAAAATGAATATTCGCCGTAGTTATGATGGATGAGAACGATGTAACGCAATATCGATATTTTAACGTTTTTATTTTCTTTGCTTAATTCAAATGTAACCTGTTAAGCAAAAACAAAAATGAATATTCGTCGGATTATGATGTATGAGAACCGATGTAACGCAATATCGATGTTTAACGTGTTGTTTATTTTCTTTGCTTATTTCAGATGTAACCAGGTTAAGATTGTAATACGTGCACGCGCGTCGTAAGAAATAACCGCCGAGAGTAAGGGCGCTGATGGGATTCATGACATAAAAAGGGGCATTACTTTGTTTGAAAATTCGCCAGTGGCCAAATCGACCCCTGATAATTTTCAAAAGGGCGGATTGTTGTGTATGTACCCCCTTTTTATTTTTTTTAATATTATTTTTTTTCAAGAATTATTCTGCCATCATATATAATATGGTTTTTTTAATAGACACGGGGCAACGTGGAACGAACACGCCCCCACACTTCCACAGAGGCCCCACACTACCACAGATGTGCGCACACCTCTTTTCAAGGAAAGAGGACATGAAAGGGGGGCAATAAGGTATAAAAACTCCCCTAAATTCACACAAGAGGAACAAGGGAGGGGGGGAATGGCAGGCGGGGGTTGCAGGGCCGGGCACCATGGAGGAAGAGATCATTATATTCTGAACAAAGATAAGCCGGGATATCAGATTAAATAATCACAAGAAGTCAAATAATAAGTACGGAATTAAAGTAGAAGAGAATCAAGGGCGGAGAAGGCTCTCAAAATTAACCAAACACAACAACCCATGGGAAGCGAGCAACACGGCCGTCTTTGTCTTTCCGAGAGATCTCCACACGCAGGCACAAAGCTAGGAAATGACACCCATAAAGGGGGCAATGGCTCAAAGGAAATTAACACGTCTTCGAGATCATAAATAAAAGCATGCGCCGGGTGCTTCCACCGTGGAAACAACCGTCTTTGTCTTCCCACAACAAGGACAGAAAAAAATTGCACACGTGAGGAAATAACATTTCCATTAGAGATCGGGTCACGATGAAACATCGTGAACACGGTTTCGGCATAACTGTGCAGATGGAACCAAGCAGCAAATAAGTTGCATTTCAACTTCCAAACCAAAACAACTTAAGCTGTGTGAGACAAAAGATATGATCCCCGAGCAAGGGAGAGAACAATTAAGCTCGCTTAACGCGTAGGTTTTCTCGACAAATATTATTCAGTAACAAAACACGGATTCGAATGTTTTTTTTATATATAACTCGACGCGAATCATCGGTCTGGCTAATGGATAACTTCGGTGGCACCGTCACGAGGCACCCCCACCCCTTTCTTCCAGAACGACACAGCTGTGTCGTCAAAGCTAATAAACACACGGACAAACACGCACGCGAAACACACGGACGGACACACACACAACGAACACAGATGGTTCAGCCCACAGGAGGTTTTATGACAGCCTTTGAACAACTCGGGAAACTGAGTGGAATTTCCAGATATAAACCGAAGAAAAATCCATTCAAAGCAGATCTCGTCCGGGCTTCGGCTCCAACACAGTTCGTCCGGGCCACGGGCCCCACCAGAAATCGTCAAGAAGTTTTCGTCATCCAGAATGACGAGGTTTGCAGAGGAAGCTGGCCGCTACAAGCCGAGGTCTGCACCACCTGAGAAGAATCGCTACCCTGAGTCGCTGAGTTGCGAGTGAAGCCAACAAAGACGCCAACGTCCACCCTGCCACGAACGAAGCATCGCTCCTCGTCAGAGTGACGACCAGCGAACAACCCGCAGGAAAGGCGGAGATCGCTGAACGAGCGCCAACGTGCGCCACCGTGCGCCACCTTGCGCCACCGGGCGCCACCGTGCGCCACCGTGCGCCACTGTGCGCCACCGAGCGACACCGTGCGCCACCGGCGCCACCGTGCGCCACCGGGCGCCACCGTGCGCCACCGTGCGCCACCGTGCGCCACCGGGCGCCACCGTGCGCCACCGAGCGACACCGAGCGACACGAGCGACCGAGCATCTTCAAGGACAGCATCGTGCCAACTCGTCATCGAGCAGTGGAGAGAGAGAGAGAGAGCAAAAGCCGAGCGACACGCCGAGCGAGGGAGCAGCACGACTCGATGCGGCCACGCCCACCCAGAGGAAGCTGGCCGCTGTTCGTATCCTCCCACACCACACAAGCTAACGACACAACTCCCGACTCTAAGAATTAATTAATATTACAAGGGGACAACGCACACACAGCACGCACACGAATAAGACTTGAAAAGAAAACTGTCTTTGCGTTTCAAAAAGGGTTGCCATTTCGAGGTGGTGCGTTCAATATCAACTGATCGTGCAAAGCAGTTGCTGCCGTCGAGTTACATGAATAAGAAAGTTTTAGTCATTCATATTAGGTAATTGCATAGTATCGCAAATGCATAAGAGTTTATTCATTCATTTTAGTCAAATGCATAATATCGTAATTGCATAAGAATTTTAGTTATTCATATTAATCGAAGGCATGATATCGCAAATGCATATGTGTTTGGTTATTCATGAATTATCGACGCATGTTTGACCTGCATGATAGAATGTCACATGCTTGTTAGAATAAATTGCTTCACACCAACTGTTCGAGTGCTTCTTTCCAAGTCCATGCAAAACTGTCTTATTCATAAGAGCTGTTACCTGCGATGAGATATGAAAATGGAGACCTAAAATATCATAACACACAGTAGGATAATCGGTAAATGAATCTATGATAATCGTGTTATCCTGATTGATAACTCTGGATAAACGAAACTAAGCAAATTATCATAACTACACACATTAACATAATCGCAAGCCTCCGCATAAATTACTACGATTATCTCCGTGATTATCATAATTTATGCATATAATTACACGCATTATCATAATTTATGCATAGTAATACACACATTAACATAAATACTGCGATTTGCGCATTTTTCGGAAATTATTAATTTTTATTATTTTCATCAAAATTTCATAATCCCAACACATACAACATAATGGGGGCGCGTCCGGGATCTCTCGCAGACAGTGTTTTGCATGGATGATGGAATGAATCACTTCGTGTTAACCAGAATATCAGGATCGAACATTGCATGGTAATTGTGAACGGGCGGAAAACTAAAAAACGCCCTCTAAGGTTAAAACCCAGAATAGCAGGTTAAAACAGAGACAGTGGAATTAAGATAATATCGTATCAAACCAATTGCATCCTGTGATAAATGGTGTTAGAGGTACACACTCTGAATCGGAAAATAACAGATAGCTCGAGTCAAATTGACTACACTCTGTGAGATAATTGTTTTATATGCACTCTGAAAGGGAATGTCAAAGTAACTCCCGCCACACTTTGAGATGCTGGGATTAAGAATAATTTTTGAATGGGTTACAGGATACTGGGAACTCGTATTAAAACGTACCGACCAATCCGTTACAAAGCAGTACAGTCAGAGAGACATATGGGAAGGGAGCTATATCGATAACACGAACACACCTCGAGGGAAACTAAGTGACTGGATAAGATGTAACAAAGGCGAACACGATGCAAAAACTGCAGAGAAGCAGGACAGGACTCATGACTTCCCACACAGGCATACAGACAGTGATTGTGGAATGAGGAAAATTTTGGAAAGGAAACGGGAGAGAAATCGTCTCTATAAACGAGGAGAAATGTCCTCACACCCTCGAGAGGAGGAGAAATCAAAGCTCGCGACACCAGCGAAACTCACAGACGTTATCCACAGAATAATATGGAAGTAACATTAAATCACACTCTTGGGTACGTGGACAGAGTCCAGGGATTGATCGCACAAAAATTATGGATATCGAACAAAAATCCTTGACAAAGGGAAACCCTCACAATCGAGAGGGGAGGAAAAATGTTAAAGTAAAGTCGACAGGACATGCTCCACTAAGGGCAGAGGCAAAAACTGAAGGGAAATGGCAACACGCCCGACACAGCACAGACCAAAGTGACAAATTGCCTGATGATAACTTGTTTGATGATGACGCTGTCGGCGATCAACTTTCGGAATACCTATTCACCAGTAAACCTTAAATTGATGGACAAGGCTCTAGTCAGAATTCCCGATTTTGACCCCCACAATAAGACTATGGATATCCACACACATATCGCAACAGTAGAAGAGGAGGCAATGATTAGAGGGCTGAGGAGACGGGATGAAAAAGCGAGTTTGTTGAAACGGACCTTACATAAAGAATCTATCCATGGGTAAAGTCACTACCACACAAGGTTAGAAATGATTTTAAACAACTGAGCCTGGCAGTGATTCGGAAGTTTGGAGAATATTCGACACTCACTGAGGGGTTTTATGCTGTAAAATCGATGACCCAGGGCATGGACCAAGATCCACGTGACTACCTCGTCCAATTTAAAAGAGCGTATTACGCAGGCGATGTGAATCAATACCACGAAGGAGATAAAATGTTCAAAATTATGTTTTTTGAATCCTTGAGCCAGAGATTACAGAAGGGTGAGGATGGTTTTGAATCCAGAAACCGCATCCTTACGCCGCATAGAGAGCAAGGCGTACATGGCATGTTATACAGAGCTAAGAATCATAATTCGGATCCAGAACACAGGGAGAGGGATGAGGAACCCAGCCTCTCAGAGAGGAATAAAAATCACCGAGCAGTCCCACAATGCAGGACGGAGCAAAAACGCACGCACCTGTGGCAAAATAACCCAGAGAGAGGTTGGCACGAGAATGAGAGCGGCACAAAGCCGAACATTCAGAGGAATCGCAGGAGGGGGAGGTTCAGAACAGAACCATACCAACACCCCATGCCACGACACACACAAGATCAAAATTACCCACAAAGATGGCGAGGTAACAATCCAGGAAAAATTTGGCACCCCAAATGGGAGAAACACTGGGCCAAAAATGTACGAGAATCGCAGGAGGGAGAGGTTCAGAGCAAAACCATATCAACACCCATCCCACGACACACGCAAGGTTCAAATTACGCACAGAGATGGGAAGATAACCACCTAGCGGGAGGTGTTACACAGACCGCGGAGGTATGGATGCGAACATTCAGGAGAATCGCAGGATGGGAGGTCAACACAATCGATCCAATTCCGACAATTCCTCCACCGGCTATACAGGAGGGAATAGAGAATAACACAGAATGCGGTCCAAATACGTGATGAACCATCCACAGTGATTGAGAGCGGGCAGCCCATACGCGCCACGCACGCTGAAGTTTTGTTAAACCCTGAGCTCATTGGGAAATACAGGCAGGCTGCAAGTGACAGGGCGGGCAAAAACGTGGACAGTGCTCCCGTAAATGACGCGCGGATCGAATACAAGGACAGGGTTGCATTGAAGCTGATCGGACAGTACAAAAACAGACAGCAGGACACGCCCTGAGGAGCGCAGGCATGAGCCTTTGAATGGAAAATATCCAAGGGAAACCAAAATTATGTGGATCGGAGTGCTAAAATGGAGACGAATGTCCATGACGTATCGGGAATGGTGTTGAAATCCAACACACTCGTAAAAACAAGAGGGCAACATTACGAGGGACAGAATTAAATCGACACACTGACTCGGCAAATGTGCATGTAATCGCAGAGAGAGCGAATGCCACGAACCCAAGTGTCAAAGTGGGTCGTGTGCGCGAATTCTGGTTACGTGCAGCACAATTTTTCACCACACACTCCCACGACGCGAGAGAGTGAGAGAGGAAACTACAAAAACGAACCCGAAAACCGTGATCAAATTATCAAAGTGATAAGTGGTAAACCAGGCAACATGAGGAAGGTAACGCATAAATGCGTTCGAAACCGCTACCTAGCGTTTCCCAGGATTTAACCAAAAACAAAAATGAATGTTCGTCAGAGTTATGATGTATGAGAACCGATGTAACGCAATATCGATGTTAACGTGTTGTTATTTTCTTTGCTTAATTCAATGTAACCAGGATTTAACAAAAACAAAAATGAATATTCGCCGTAGTTATGATGGATGGAACGATGTAACGCAATATCATTTTTAACGTGTTGTTATTTCTTGCTAATTCAAAGTAACCTGTTAAGCAAAAAACAAAAATGATATTCGTCGGATTTATGATGTATGAGAACCGATGTAACGCAATATCGATGTTTAACGTGTTGTTTATTTTCTTTGCTTATTTCAGATGTAACCAGGTTAAGATTGTAATACGTGCACGCGCGTCGTAAGAAATAACCGCCGAGAGTAAGGGCAGCTGATGGGATTCATGACATAAAAAGGGGGCATTACTTTGTTTGAAAATTCGCCAGTGGCCAAATCGACCCCTGATAATTTTCAAAAGGGCGGATTGTTGTGTATGTACCCCCTTTTTATTTTTTTTAATATTATTTTTTTCAAGAATTATTCTGCCATCATATATAATATGGTTTTTTTAATAGACACGGGCAACGTGGAACGAACACGCCCCCACACTTCCACAGAGGCCCCCACACTACCACAGATGTGCGCACACCTCTTTCAAGGAAAGAGGACATGAAAGGGGGGCAATAAGGTAATAAAAACTCCCCTAAATTCACACAAGAGGAAAAGGGAGGGGGGGAATGGCAGGCGGGGGGTTGCAGGGCCGGGCACCATGGAGGAAGAGATCATTATATTCTGAACAAAGATAAGCCGGGATATCAGATTAAATAATCACAAGAAGTCAAATAATAAGTACGGAATTAAAGTAGAAGAGGAATCAAGGGCGGAGAAGGCTCTCAAAATTAACCAAACACAACAACCCATGGGAAGCGAGCAACACGGCCGTCTTTGTCTTCCGAGAGGATCTCCACACGCAGGCACAAAGCTAGGAAATGACACCATAAAGGGGCAATGGCTCAAGGAAATTAACACGTCTCGAAGATCAATAAATAAAGCATGCGCCGGGTGCTTCCACCGTGGAAACAACCGTCTTTGTCTTCCCCAACAGACAGGAAAAAATTGCACACGTGAGGAAATAACATTTCCATTAGAGATTGGGTCACGATAAACATCGTGAACACGGTTCGGCATAACTGTGCAGATGGAACCAAGCAGCAAATAAGTTGCATTTCAACTTCCAAACCAAAACAACTTAAGCTGTGTGAGACAAAAGATATGATCCCCGAGCAAGGGAGAGAACAATTAAGCTCGCTTAACGCGTAGGTTTTCTCGACAAATATTATTCAGTACAAAACACGGATTCGAATGTTTTTTTATATATAACTCGACGCGAATCATCGGTCTGGCTAATGGATAACTTCGGTGGCACCGTCACGAGGCACCCCCACCCCTTTCTTCCAGAACGACACAGCTGTGTCGTCAAAGCTAATAAACACACGGACAAACACGCACGCGAAACACGACGGACACACACACAACGAACACAGATGGTTCAGCCCACAGGAGGGTTTTATGACAGCCTTTGAACAACTCGGAAACGAGTGGAATTTCCAGATATAAACCGAAGAAAATCCATTCAAAGCAGATCTCGTCGGGGCTTCGGCTCCAACACAGTTCGTCCGGGCCACGGGCCCCACCAGAATCGTCAAGAAGTTTTCGTTCTCCAGAATGACGAGGTTTGAGAGGAAGTGGCCGCTACAAGCGAGGTCTGCACCACCTGAGAAGAATCGCTACCCTGATCGCTGAGTTGCGAGTGAGCCAACAAAGACGCCAACGTCCACCCTGCCACGAACGAAGCATCGCTCCTCGTCAGAGTGACGACCAGCGAACAACCCGCAGGAAAGGCGGAGAATCGCTGAACGAGCGCCACGTGCGCCACGTGCGCCACCTTGCGCCACCGGGCGCCACCGTGCGCCACCGTGCGCCACTGTGCGCCACCGAGCGACACCGTGCGCCACCGGGCGCCACCGTGCGCCACCGGGGCGCCACCGTGCCCACCGTGCCACCGTGCGCCACCGGGCGCCCCGTGCGCCACCGAGCGACACCGAGCGACACGAGCGACCGAGCATCTTCAAGGACAGCATCGTGCCAACTCGTCATCGAGCAGTGGAGAGAGAGAGAGAGAGCAAAAAGCCGAGCGACACGCCGAGCGAGGGAGCAGCACGACCGATGCGGCCACGCCCACCCAGAGGAAGCTGGCCGCTGTCGTATCCTCCCACACCACACAAGCTAACGACACAACTCCCGACTCTAAGAATTAATTAATATTACAAGGGGACAACGCACACACAGCACGCACACGAATAAGACTTGAAAAGAAAACTGTCTTTGGCGTTTCAAAAAGGGTTGCCATTTCGAGTGGTGCGTTCAATATCAACTGATCGTGCAAAGCAGTTGCTGCGTCGAGTTACATGAATAAGAAGTTTTAGTCATTCATATTAGGTAATTGCATAGTATCGCAAATGCATAAGAGTTTATTCATTCATTTTAGTCAAATGCATAATATCGTATTGCATAAGAATTTTAGTTATTCATATTAATCGAAGGCATGATATCGCAATGCATATGTGTTTGGTTATTCATGAATTATCGACGCATGTTTGACCTGCATGATAGAATGTCACATGCTTGTTAGAATAAATTGCTTCACACCAACTGTTCGAGTGCTTCTTTCCAAGTCCATGCAAAACTGTCTTATTCATAAGAGCTGTTACCTGCGATGAGATATGAAATGGAGACCTAAAATATCATAACACACAGTAGGATAATCGGTAAATGAATCTATGATAATCGTGTTATCCTGATTGATAACTCTGGATAAACGAAACTAAGCAAATTATCATAACTACACACATAACATAATCGCAAGCCTCCGCATAAATTACTACGATTATCTCGTGTTATCATAATTTATGCATATAATTACACGCATTATCATAATTTATGCATAGTAATACACACTTAACATAAATACTGCGATTTGCGCATTTTTCGGAAATTATTAATTTTTATTATTTTCATCAAAATTTCATAATCCCAACACATACAACATAATGGGGCGCGTCCGGGATCTCTCGCAGACAGTGTTTTGCATGGATGATGGAATGAATCACTTCGTGTTAACCAGAATATCAGGATCGAACATTGCATGGTAATGTGAACGGGCGGAAAACTAAAAAACGCCCTCTAAGGTTAAAACCCAGAATAGCAGGTTAAACAGAGACAGTGGAATTAGATAATATCGTATCAAACCAATTGCATCCTGTGATAATGGTGTTAGAGGTACACACTCTGAATCGGAAAATAACAGATAGCTCGAGTCAAATTGACTACACTCTGTGAGATAATTGTTTTATATGCACTCTGAAAGGAATGTCAAAGTAACTCCGCCACCTTTGAGATGCTGGGATTAAGAATAATTTTTGAATGGGTTACAGGATACTGGAACTCGTATTAAAACGTACCGACCAATCCGTTACAAAGCAGTACAGTCAGAGAGACATATGGAAGGGAGCTATTATCGATAACACGAACACACCTCGAGGGAAACTAAGTGACTGGATAAGATGTAACAAGGCGAACACGATGCAAAAACTGCAGAGAAGGCAGGACAGGACTCATACTTCCCACACAGGCATACAGACAGTGATTGTGGATGAGGAAATTTTGGAAAGGAAACGGGAGAGAAATCGTCTCTAATAACGAGGAGAAATGTCCTACACCCTCGAGAGGGAGGAGAAATCAAGCTCGCGACACCAGCGAAACTCACAGACGTTAATCCACAGAATAATATGGAAGTAACATTAAATCACACTCTTGGGTACGTGGACAGAGTCCAGGGATTGATCGCACAAAATTATGGATATCGAACAAAAATCCTTGACAAGGGAAACCCTCACAATTCGAGAGAGGGAGGAAAAATGTTAAGTAAAGTCGACAGGACATGCTCCACTAAGGGCAGAGGCAAAAACTGAAGGGAAATGGCAACACGCCCGACACAGCACAGACCAAAGTGACAAATTGCCTGATGATAACTTGTTTGATGATGACGCTGTCGGCGATCAACTTTCGGAATACCTATTCACCAGTAAAACCCTTAAATTGATGGACAAGGCTCTAGTCAGAATTCCCGATTTTGACCCCCACAATAAGACTATGGATATCCACACACATATCGCAACAGTAGAAGAGGAGGCAATGATTAGAGGGCTGAGGAGACGGGATGAAAAAGCGAGTTTGTTGAAACGGACCTTACATAAAGAATCTATCCCATGGGTAAAGTCACTACCACACAAGGTTAGAAATGATTTTAAACAACTGAGCCTGGCAGTGATTCGGAAGTTTGGAGAATATTCGACACTCACTGAGGGGTTTTATGCTGTAAAATCGATGACCCAGGGCATGGACCAAGATCCACGTGACTACCTCGTCCATTTAAAAGAGCGTATTACGCAGGCGATGTGAATCAATACCACGAAGGAGATAAAATGTTCAAATTATGTTTTTTTAATCCTTGAGCCAGAGATTACAGAAAGGGTGAGGATGGTTTTGAATCCAGAAACCCATCCTTACGCCGCATAGAGAGCAAGGCGTACATGGCATGGTTATACAGAGCTAAGAATCATAATTCGATCCAGAACACAGGGAGAGGGATGAGGAACCCAGCCTCTCAGAGAGGAATAAAAATCACCGAGCAGTCCCACAATGCAGGACGGAGCAAAACGCACGCACCTGTGGCAAAATAACCCAGAGAGAGGTTGGCACGAGAATGAGAGCGGCACAAAGCCGAACATTCAGAGGAATCGCAGGAGGGGGAGGTTCAGACAGAACCATACCAACACCCCATGCCACGACACACACAAGATCAAAATTACCCACAAAGATGGCGAGGGTAACAATCCAGGAAAAATTGGCACCCAAATGGGGAGAAACACTGGGCCAAAATGTACGAGAATCGCAGGAGGGAGAGGTTCAGAGCAAACCATATCAACACCCCATCCCACGACACACGCAAGGTTCAAATTACGCACAGAGATGGAAGATAACCACCTAGCGGGAAGGTGTTACACAGACCGCGGAGGTATGGATGCGAACATTCAGGAGAATCGCAGGATGGGAGGTCAAACACAATCGATCCAATTCCGACCAATTCCTCCACCGGCTTATACCAGAGGGAATAGAGGAATAACACAGATGCGGTCCAAATACTGATGAACCATCCACAGTGATTGAGGCGGGCAGCCCATACGCGCCACGCACGCTGAAGTTTTGTTAAACCCTGAGCTCATTGGGAATACAGGCAGGCTGCAAGTGACAGGGCGGGCAAAAACGTGGACAGTGCTCCCGTAAATGACGCGCGATCGATACAAGGACAGGGTTGCATTGAAGCGTGATCGGACAGTACAAAAACAGACAGCAGGGACACGCCCTGAGGAGCGCAGGCATGAGCCTTTGAATGGAAAATATCCAAGGGAAACCAAAAATTATGTGGATCGGAGTGCTAAAATGGAGACGAATGTCCATGACGTATCGGAATGGTGTTGAAATCCAACACACTCGTAAAAACAAAGAGGGCAACATTACGAGGGACAGAATTAAATCGACACACTGACTCGGCAAATGTGCATGTAATCGCAGAGAGAGCGAATGCCACGAACCAAGTGTCAAAGTGGGTCGTGTGCGCGAATTCTGGTTACGTGCAGCACAATTTTTCACCACACACTCCCACGACGCGAGAGAGTGAGAGAGGAAACTACAAAAACGAACCCGAAAACCGTGATCAAATTATCAAAGTGATAAGTGGTAAACCAGGCAACATGAGGAAGGTAACGCATAAATGCGTTCGAAACCGCTACCTAGCGTTTCCCAGGATTTAACAAAAACAAAAATGAATGTTCGTCAGAGTTATGATGTATGAGAACCGATGTAACGCAATATCGATGTTAACGTGTTGTTATTTTCTTTGCTTAATTCAAATGTAACCAGGATTTAACAAAAACAAAAATGAATATTCGCCGTAGTTATGATGGATGAGAACCGATGTAACGCAATATCGATGTTTTAACTGTTGTTATTTTCTTTGCTTAATTCAAATGTAACCATGTTAAGCAAAAAACAAAAATGAATATTCGTCGGAGTTATGATGTATGAGAACCGATGTAACGCAATATCGATGTTTAACGTGTTGTTTATTTTCTTTGCTTATTTCAGATGTAACCAGGTTAAGATTGTAATACGTGCACGCGCGTCGTAAGAAATAACCGCCGAGAGTAAGGGCGGCTGATGGGATTCATGACATAAAAAGGGGGCATTACTTTGTTTGAAAATTCGCCAGTGGCCAAATCGACCCCTGATAATTTCAAAAGGGCGGATTGTTGTGTATGTACCCCCTTTTTATTTTTTTTATATATTTTTTTCAAGAATTATTCTGCCATCATATATAATATGGTTTTTTTAATAGACACGGGCAACGTGGAACGAACACGCCCCCACACTTCCACAGAGGCCCCCACACTACCACAGATGTGCGCACACCTCATTTCAAAGGAAAGAGGACATGAAAGGGGGCAATAAGGTAATAAAAACTCCCCTAAATTCACACAAGAGGAACAAGGGAGGGGGAATGGCAGGCGGGGGTTGCAGGCCGGGCACCATGGAGGAAGAGATAATTATATTCTGAACAAAGATAAGCCGGGATATCAGATTAAATAATCACAAGAAGTCAAATAATAAGTACGGAATTAAAGTAGAAGAGGAATCAAGGGCGGAGAAGGCTCTCAAAATTAACCAAACACAACAACCCATGGGAAGCGAGCAACACGGCCGTCTTTGTCTTTCCGAGAGGATCTCCACACGCAGGCACAAAGCTAGGAAATGACACCCATAAAGGGGCAATGGCTCAAAGGAAATTAACACGTCTTCGAAGATCAATAAATAAAAGCATGCGCCGGGTGCTTCCACCGTGGAAACAACCGTCTTTGTCTTCCCACAACACGGACAGGAAAAAAATTGCACACGTGAGGAAATAACATTTCCATGAGAGATCGGGTCACGATGAAACATCGTGAACACGGTTTCGGCATAACTGTGCAGATGGAACCAAGCAGCAAATAAGTTGCATTTCAACTTCCAAACCAAAACAACTTAAGCTGTGTGAGACAAAAGATATGATCCCCGAGCAAGGGAGAGAACAATTAAGCTCGCTTAACGCGTAGGTTTTCTCGACAAATATTATTCAGTAACAAAACATGGATTCGAATGTTTTTTTTATATATAACTCGACGCGAATCATCGGTCTGGCTAATGGATAACTTCGGTGGCACCGTCACGAGGCACCCCCACCCCTTTCTTCCAGAACGACACAGCTGTGTCGTCAAAGCTAATAAACACACGGACAAACACGCACGCGAAACACACGGACGGACACACACACAACGAACACAGATGGTTCAGCCCACAGGAGGGTTTTATGACAGCCTTTGAACAACTCGGGAAACTGAGTGGAATTTCCAGATATAAACCGAAGAAAAATCCATTCAAAGCAGATCTCGTCCGGGCTTCGGCTCCAACACAGTTCGTCCAGGCCACGGGCCCCACCAGAAATCGTCAAGAAGTTTTCGTCATCCAGAATGACGAGGTTTGCAGAGGAAGCTGGCCGCTACAAGCCGAGGTCTGCACCACCTGAGAAGAATCGCTACCCTGAGTCGCTGAGTTGCGAGTGAAGCCAACAAAGACGCCAACGTCCACCCTGCCACGAACGAAGCATCGCTCCTCGTCAGAGTGACGACCAGCGAACAACCCGCAGGAAAGGCGGAGATCGCTGAACGAGCGCCAACGTGCGCCACCGTGCGCCACCTTGCGCCACCGGGCGCCACCGTGCGCCACCGTGCGCCACTGTGCGCCACCGAGCGACACCGTGCGCCACCGGGCGCCACCGTGCGCCACCGGGCGCCACCGTGCGCCACCGTGCGCCACCGTGCGCCACCGGGCGCCACCGTGCGCCACCGAGCGACACCGAGCGACACGAGCGACCGAGCATCTTCAAGGACAGCATCGTGCCAACTCGTCATCGAGCAGTGGAGAGAGAGAGAGAGCAAAAGCCGAGCGACACGCCGAGCGAGGGAGCAGCACGACTCGATGCGGCCACGCCCCACCCAGAGGAAGCTGGCCGCTGTTCGTATCCTCCCACACCACACAAGCTAACGACACAACTCCCGACTCTAAGAATTAATTAATATTACAAGGGGACAACGCACACACAGCACGCACACGAATAAGACTTTAAAAGAAAACTGTCTTTGCGTTTCAAAAAGGGTTGCCATTTCGAGGTGGTGCGTTCAATATCAACTGATCGTGCAAAGCAGTTGCTGCCGTCGAGTTACATGAATAAGAAAGTTTTAGTCATTCATATTAGGTAATTGCATAGTATCGCAAATGCATAAGAGTTTATCATTCATTTTAGTCAAATGCATAATATCGTAATTGCATAAGAATTTTAGTTATTCATATTAATCGAAGGCATGATATCGCAAATGCATATGTGTTTGGTTATTCATGAATTATCGACGCATGTTTGACCTGCATGATAGAATGTCACATGCTTGTTAGAATAAATTGCTTCACACCAACTGTTCGAGTGCTTCTTTCCAAGTCCATGCAAAACTGTCTTATTCATAAGAGCTGTTACCTGCGATGAGATATGAAAATGGAGACCTAAAATATCATAACACACACTAGGATAATCGGTAAATGAATCTATGATAATCGTGTTATCCTGATTGATAACTCTGGATAAACGAAACTAAGCAAATTATCATAACTACACACATTAACATAATCGCAAGCCTCCGCATAAATTACTACGATTATCTCCGTGATTATCATAATTTATGCATATAATTACACGCATTATCATAATTTATGCATAGTAATACACACATTAACATAAATACTGCGATTTGCGCATTTTTCGGAAATTATTAATTTTTATTATTTTCATCAAAATTTCATAATCCCAACACATGCAACATGGTTCAATGAGCCACTCTGTCTACAGAAAAGCCACCAATACGGATGCTTACCTTCAATGGTGAATCTTATGTCTGGGTGTATGGAATTGATGTGGTCGATAAATTGGTCTAGAGCAGGCCGGCCATGTGGCCAGATGATTAAGACTCTAAACCATAGAGCCCAATGCATATCCGACCAGGAACATATTGCCAGTGAACTCAAACACGTACGCCAAGCTCTTAAAGCTAATGATTACTCCGACTACACAATCGCAAAGCCATCACTCCAACCATCAAGAAGGATCCCGTTGAGGAGCCTTTCAAGACCATCACCTTACCCTACATTGCTGGGGTCACTAAAAAGATCTCCAAAATCCTGATAAAACACAAGATCCAGGTCCGATTCAACAAAGTACATAAAATCCGTGATCTGGTCCCGTCTGAAAAGGATGTGGTTCCAGACATATAGTACCCTGGCGTCTACAAACTAAGTTGCCTCTGTGGTAGCAGTTACATTGGAGAAACCAAACGACATGTCTCGGACCGCATCCATGAACAACAAGCAGACTTGAAACATGGTAGGACAAACACCTCAGCCATGGCAAATCACTGTTACAATTCAGTGGGTTCACATGATATTGACTTCTCCAAGACAGAGGTTCTCTGCAAGCCATCTGGCTACCATGAGAGATTCGTTCATGAGGCGATCCACATATATAAACACAGAGACAATTTCAACCGAGAAGATGGATTCTAGCTTAGCAATCATTGGAAGGACGTAATAAACCATTTCGGATCTTAACTGATTGTGTTCACGTTTACGGTGATTTTCAGACCGCGTTCCACTCACTGACATTGACTATATATCTTGTATTCTCCGCAGGGAATGGATTCTTTGCTCCGCTGCAAGCATTGTACCACAACTCTCCCATTGACATATTTCGTTGCTTCCTCTTAGTACCTTTCACGCGACTGTTAATGGTATAATGTATAGCATATTTTATAATAAATAAATAAATATTATTAAAGTGTAATGTTTAATACAATGTATAAGGTAATATATAGTATCGTAATTGTATAGTGAATATACAGCAGTGTGGTATACAGTTGGGTGGGTAGAATAATACATAGTGTAATATTACACTATGTATTATTCTAAGACATAGGGTAGTGTATAGTAATACAGTATACAATTTAATGCTGGATTTGTCTATGACAGCATATAGTACGGATAGACCCGTGTGATGTAAGGTAAAAGTTTAAAAAGTTTTGCTGGAAGCTTATTATATTTTTCACGAATTAGAATTGTAATGTATTACTTACGGTTAGTAGCTCAGCTTATTGAGAGTATATTTAGCATACTGATGATACTATGTTTTTTATACTTTAGCTTTTTACGTGGTTGTTTAGTTACTGCAGCTACATAGTATTAACATTCCTTCCATTTATTAATGCTACCCCTACCCCCTCCCTTTGATGCTGCTAATCCTGCATAATGCATGGACATAATATGAATTTGAAAACCCCCCGCCCACCTCCTACGCATTTCACAATAGCACTAGTCGCATTCCTGCATTTGCCATAAATATACTAAATTCCTCTTCATATGCAAATTCTTTTGTCAAGGCGCTCTTCCTCCTCCCTCCCAGCTTAAATAGACGCTCCAAGCCTAGGACGTGTCATTCAGACTCTGTCTTATCGACAGACCTGTTCTTCACCTGAGGACGGCTGCTTGCGTTGTGGCCGAAACGTCGTGAGAATTATTTTATTATGTTTTATTTTTATTATTTTATTACTTCCCTTCTACGTGACTTTACCGAAAGAACCAAGAAGATGAATCCCTGCAGTCACGAAAGCTTTAAATCGAAATTTGTACTGAAATAGTTTAGGCAGTTCACAAATAATACACTGGAGGAAAATCGCCATACCCAGTGCTTCATTCCGATCGCTGAACCCTCACATTAGGGGCTTCTGACGGTCACTGTCCAAACACTCGCCTCATTCTCACTCCTGATGAGGTTATTTGGGCAGATTTCTGAAGCGTGGCAAAACTTGGACCATGACGAAGGCCTACACCTCTGATTAATACGGTTGGCTAAGAAGTTCAACATACATACACAAGGTCCACTCTAAATTGGTGCTGCAGTGATGAGATGTTATCGCCATCGCCTTGTATGCAGAAGGTCGCGGGTTCAATCCCGATCCCGAGAATGACACTTGTATATTTGTAGTTTCCATGTCTCTCACCATGGTCGCGTGTTGTGTCCTCCAGTGTTTTCCAGTTTTACCCTCCACATCAACATCACGCATTTATAGTATTTGGCTGATATACATTTCCACGTAATAAGTCACGTCGTTGAGATTTTCATTGGTAGCCACGTTGCTTCTCACAATATATATATATATATCGCTCACTGGCCTTTGATATCTGGAGAATTAAACGGGGTGGACACCCAACTGAAGTGCAAACCCCTGCAAAACGGGACACTTCCTCTCCTCGTCCATGTTACCACTATTAAGAGATATGTGTTTTATGTTGTTAGAATATTACATCGAAAAGTAGAATAGTATATCTTAAACATTACCTCTGCATGAATGCCAACGATAATACCAATTAAAAAAATATGCACATTTAGAGATATATTTAGGGTATGCAATGAATATTTGATATGAACAAGTATGCAGGCCCGTTACAACACGCTGAACAGCGGACACAACCAGACGATATGGTTCCCAATTAAATAATCCCAATGCAACTGACATTTCAGGGAAGATTAAGACTTTAGGATAGGGGCCCAAGTCCACATGAACTCGGGGCATCGCGCTGGGGGAAAGGGGGTGGTACGATTGTGGAAGGGGAGGTGGGGGGGTACAACTAATTTATAGAGAGATCCCGAGCATATGAGGGGGGGGGGAGGAAATATGAGGGGGGACTGGGGACAACTCTAAAATAAATAAATAACATAAATGCGACCATTGTGCGTTAACACTTTCCCTCCACCGATACGGGCACCAATCCCACTAGGTCATTGAAGGGTTTTTTTTCCGCCTTATTATCAGTCCCTGTCTCCCAACCGCACATCTGGTATTCTCACTTCAGCATTAGCACAAAGGTTGGGGGGGGTCATCTGGCGTCACTTTCCATCTCGTTTCACCTTGAACTTATGACTCAGGCGTTCATGCTCGCATGTGCGGGGAGTTTAATATTCTAATGTTTCCATATGAGGGTTCATGATTCTTGCACTTGACCAAGAATATATTTATGGCGATTATTTTATAGGTCCGGAGCAGAGCATGTTGGTGTATCGGTACCATGCAGGGTTTTCAACTCCACAGGGTCTCTTCTACCGATGGTGACAGATTCATCCAGCACAGGTCGTCGAAGAAACTCGTAATCTCATGGTAAAATGTCATAACATCTTTAAAAAGCCAGAAAGCGTTGAGATACATTTGTGCCGTGCTCAGGTTGGGCATCTGGAGCAATCTTGCCAGAACTCCAAAGATTATGCTCTGCTCTAATGTGTCAAGTATGCTCCGTGAATTAATCTAAACTGAATGAGTTTGGGTGGGCGAGCCCTTGGACCAGTTTGTGGTACTCACTGGATATGTACCAATATCTGCGGTGAAATCTCGTAATGGACGAACTTGTGCAAAATAATTTTAGTTGCTTATAGAGTGGGAAAAACTTCCTCCTTCTGAAGCCGCTAGGCTTCGGACAGTCTGTAACCATCTCCATGTGTTTCAACCAGCCAATAATAGGGTGAATCGGTGCATCAAATTTATTGTAAGGGTATTTCGCTCTAGCATTTCTGATCTGGAGATACTTAAAGATTGGGATTTGGGAATTTAAGAGGCTGGCACCGCTTTGAAGGACCGTACCCTCCCATCCACTGATAATGGACCTTTCACCCTGTCGAGACCAGATTACCTCCTATATTATTAGCTAATTTTTCATGATGCTCTCAGCAACACGCCAGCGTCGATGTGACTGTCGATAATGGCTGTAATCCATGTGGACTATGTTAGTTATGGCCAGAGAAAAACCCTCCAGAGAGCACGGTTTAACCAACTCTTTCTCCCAGTTCTTGTTTGGATTTATCTTTAGTTGTGGAATCCTCCCACCTCTTTCCACCAACAAAATAAATGGGTTCCCCACATGTAATAATTTGGCAGGCCGTGTGCGGTGCATTGAAGTGTGGGTACTTCACCCTTTTCGAGGATGTCTGACCAACGTGAAACAAGAGGACAATTCCCCTTCATGAATCTCAATAGATCTCCTCTCGTGGAGTCCCTTGTACCAGCTGTGAGCGAGACATTGCAGGGCTGCGTCTTTACCTTCATATATCGTTCCAAAAATCTCAAGGTCGACATGGTCACCATCTATTTATTTTATTTTACTCAGTAAGACCCACTGAGCTATATAGCATCCTGATCACAAATGAAAACTGAACGAATTGGCTTATCAAATGTAGATGTACAGCAGCAACCACGAAATCTAAATGCGTGATGATTGTAAACGGATATTCAGCACCCACGTTAACTAAATGTAATCCATGTGACATACACTGTGCCGATTACTTGACTCTGCATACCTCTCTTTTTGAGGCGAACTTCTTGTGGACATCGCCCTCCAGCCACAGAGCGTGTGTGGACTATCTGCTTTCAAGAATTATCCTGCTAGCGTGAGTGGGTGCGTGAGTAGTGCACTCAGAGTGCAGTGTTGGGCGAGGTTGTGTCTGCCTCGTGCACATCAAGTGTTCAGTGTAATCGGCATCAGGACTCAACGTAAGTGCCCATGAAACAAACTTTTACTTTTGATGCAACATTATTAAAAAAATGTCAGCATGCAATAATTATTACAGTATTCGATATAACTCAAAAAATGCGTCCAACTTTTGTTTCATGTACAGAAAAAACAGTACGTAGAAATTCATATTTAGTTAATAGGTACTCGTACATTAGGGGCCGTCCATAAATGACATCACGCACCTGGGGGGGGGGAGGTTCAGACATTTGTGACGATGTGTGAGGAGGTGGGGGGGTTAGAGAAATGTGACGTAACATCAAAATGCGCAACTTTAAATAAATATAGACAACACGTTATACTTAATTAAATATACTTTTAATAAATGTTTTCTCCTTCAATATCAGACAGCAGCGCCAGATTAAATACGCGCTACAATGACGATAGTTTAAAGTGATTTGAAGCATGTTTTATTTCTTTTCGGGGGGGGCAGAGCTTTGTGACGTCAAATGCGAGGGACGGTCAGACTTTTTGTGATGCCGCGTACGAAGGGGGGGGGAGTAAAAATTGTCCAAAATCGCGTGACGTCATTTATGGACGGCCCCTTAGTCGAGTGTCATCACAGGTGAAAACTAGACTCTTGTCCTTGCGCCGCCACCCATCACACACGCACCAAGTGACCTGGCTAACCAAATCAAGTAAAACTTCCTAGACGTTTGATTTAGTGTCAAACTTTGTATTTCGCTTGCCAGATGGCAGACCAGCCAGCCAATCACAATCGTGGCTACTTCTGTCAACCTTTGAGG
>NW_024705570.1:0-34059 GCF_018977255.1 Callorhinchus milii | reverse complement strand
CTCGAAGCACTTCACAGAATATGCTGTAAAGTGAATTAACTGTATATTTTGTGACGAAACACGGCAGCCAATTGTGCACAGCCTTGTCTCACAAACAGTCGTGGATTGAGTGACCAAATCACTATTATTATTTTCTTTTGAAGGAATTATTACCCCTGGAAGAGCAATCTGCCAAGTAATTGACAACCGGGTTCCTACATACTGCGAGGTAAACAGGAGCACGTTGAGTAAGGAAGCTTGCCCAACGTTTTGCCCTGCCCGGGAATCGAACCCAGCTCCTCTCGTTTGTGAGGCGAGCGCTCTTACAACTGAGCTACAGGACTCCGAAATGGCCTCAAATCAGACCTTGCATGATTTGCAGTCTGCCTAGTGGAAAACGGCCTGTTTACCCTTGAATTGTATGGCAGTGCACACTTATCCTACAGCTTGCAATGTCATCAAAAAGCAAATGGATGATGAACACTGAATTTAATTTTGGGAATCTTTCTTAAAATGGCAGTGTGAAGTGTTGGGTGTCTTGAGCTTGATAATTTGAGCCAAGCCTTTAGGGTCATTGGTGAATCGAATTGGTACGAATAGAATATATTGACTCTTTGACCAGTTAGTGTCACCAGATAGTCACAACTCGTACAGCTACCTCTACTCTGTCCATAACAATGCCTCATGTTCCCAATCTCTGCACTTTTTCTTGCAGGAGCTTTTATTTTTCACATCAATTAACTTGAGACATTTGGGTAAGCGTGTTAGTTCTTCAATGGCATCAATGCTCACCTTTTCTTGTTCAAATCTATGAGAGGATAATGATGGTAACTGAGCTTTGAATAAGGTTCTGATGCAAATTTACAAATATGCTGGAAGTGTAGCCATTTGTTGCGGTTCATCTTGTACACCATAACTGAGGAAACAAAGTTCCTTTCACAGTTTGTACATGAGACCTGTTTGGGTTATAGGTGGGTTATAAGGTCTACTTTAAGCAACATTTCTATCTATAACTCAGAAAGAAGTGACCAGGTCTGACATAAGTTGCTTTCTTTAACTTTGAAGTGTAGTTTTTAAGAAATTTGAAATTACTCCAAAATATGTTTTTTTTTCCCCTTCTTCCATGAAAGTAACCTAATTATGAATTTTGTATGCCCATGTTTGAGGCTAGTTTCTTCTTTCCCGCAGTACTGTTTTTCTGATGGACCTGTCAAACAGTGTAAAAGAATGTTTGACCCAACTCGGTTGATAGCTACCATAGTGATGCTGGTGAGTTAATTATATATTTTTAAAAAAATGTATTTAAAATTTGCAGAAACTGTTCAAATTTACACTTAAACAATTGCACTTTACATTGTTAGAAACTGCAGCTTGGACGATTTACAAAGACTTAAAATTTGGTTAATTGTACTGTGAAAATCTAGTTAACGTGAAATGCGTCTGTAAAAACGTGATAGGTTTTATGTTTGCTGTTGAATTGTGAAATCTTATACATTTTTCATTCTGCAGATTTGCCTTGCATGTACACTGTGTTCTGCCTTTTGGGTATGTTTCTTTTATCTTTTCAATACAATGAAAGTATTTCAATGAGTAGAGAAGAGTAGAGTAGTGCTTGCTGAGTAATCCGTTTTTCTGTCTTGTAGTGGAAGAAGGCTGCACTTGCTTTGATATTTTGCTTGTTGCAGTTCCTTGCAATGACCTGGTAAGTAAATGCTTATACAGATTTGTTTCAGGTCAGAGAGCCATTCAGCACATCAAGTGCAATGTATGTTTTGTTCTTTGTGCCATTTTTGACCGTAAATAGATAACCATACAGTTTTACGCTTTCCAGTGAGTCATGCTCTGTTGCTTCTGGGGATTACATGTACTATGAGTCTTAGAACGGGAACCTGCATTTGAACTTCTCTTCAATTGCAATTCTTAAAACTAGAAAATATTAAGTGAGATTGAGTGTTCCACGATAAACTTGGAACAACTGAACATTAGTTTGATTCCTTCTCAGTGTCTCACCACAATCACTACCGAGCTGCTGAGTAGTCTTGGCGATGTTGCTGTGATGATTCACCTAAGCATCGGCAGTCAACTCCCATAGGTGACCGGAAAAAAAAAATCCAGTAATCCATGAATGTACTTCCTAGGTGCAAAACCAGCAAAGAAATAGCAGAGGCCTGGGAGCAAATTGTGACTGCTTTATTTGCAATCTTCCCTTTAGTTTGAGGGATCATGGTGCTGCACCTTTTCCAACGTTGGCATCCATTATTTGTTCCCATTATTTGTGTTGAGCAGGTGAAATACGATATCGGAATATAGCTCATTAAGTTCTGTCTATTCTGCCCAACAGTGTGCCTCAAAGTCATTGCAAATACTTGCTATACTTTGTTTATCTTCCAGATGTTCTTAGTGAGGTGCAATTTGTGCAATTTATATGGAGTTTCATGCTCTGGCACCTGAATGAAACTGATGCTGCTTCAAACTAATTTCATTTCTGGCCCTTGTATCCGGCAGAGAGAAATTTTTTGTCCCTGAGCTGGTTTAAAGTCTTGACCGATTTCTATCAACCAGTCCCATCAATGAAAGAGGCATCCTTGTGATGTGAATCGACTTAAATATGAAAAATATTCACTATACTGTATTATAATCAGTGTTTTTTTCTCTATCAGGTACAGTATTTCATACATTCCATTTGCAAGGTAAGTTGGGCAATTTTTTCCCCTCTTCACTTCACTTCCAATCACTTGCACCTGTATTCCAAGATTGTTCTCTGTTTTCAGTATCAAGCTAGCAAAGCAAAGAACTGAAGCATACTGACAAAGCCCTCCCCTTTAAGATTAATTTACATATATTTAACTTAATTTAACTCCCTACTTGATTGTGACATTCTTTTGAATATATCTGGTTAACACTGACCTGAACATCGGTCTGTTTACGTTATCACAGGTGTGAATGTTGACATCTGATCTTGAAACTAAACCACCTAATTCGTACAAAATAGATTCTGTGTTATTATTTACATTTTTCAAAGATCTTGCCATTGAACATATTGAAAAAGTTGGTATTGTGAAGCATTGCAATAAGATTTTTTTTAAAAATAATTGGTGTAACTTGTGCAATGGTAACTGGATCAGACTGATTTTCGAAAGGTAACTTTGTATGAAACAGTTAACTGCTGATATTCAAAGTTCTATATAATCATAATCTCGTATCCAAAGATGGATGTTCTTTATGCACACAAACACACCGCCTTTGGGTGCCCAGCAGCTGTGTAAAAGCACTTTTAAACGTCCTCCTGACGTGAAAGGCACTATTTAAATTATATTGCAAAATTGCATTCTATAAAGACTTCACGTGCTGCATTGCTGTCATCCAGACAGGAAAGTTGCATGTTGGAATCTCTTTGCTGAGTTAGCTGGTCTCAGCCACAGGGGAACGATTAGCCTTAATGCTCTTGATAAGAGAAGGAAATATTAGCCAGATATCCTACTCATGGTAATCCAGAGATTCTCAGATAGAGGGTGTATGGGTGTTGCTTTAATTTGGGTAACATTGTAAATATTCATTCTTCTCAGTAATTCAAAATTATTTTGTACTAAAAGATATTAACATTTGAATGCATTTCCAATACAGAGATGCAGTGAAGAAGTGCTTTACAACATGCCTCGATTGAAGATGGAGTTTGAAATTGGTGAAGATAAGAGTTTGGAGTTGCAGAATGGGGTTTCTGGGCTACACCTTTTTGCACCAGCTTATACAAAATTACAAGTTTAGTAATTATTATAAAGTGTGCCTTTATAATGCGTTATCACCATTAATCTTGCATACATTCGGTGAAGCGTGATATTGTTATCAATAATACAAGTGCTGGAAATGGTCCTAAACCGTGAAGCCTTTCTAATTTTCTCTATCTAAGGTTAACATTGAGAATGGTGAACAAAATGTTAATCTGCAGGGACATGATCAATACAGATTAATAGCTTAATGACTGATCTGTTTAGTTTGTACTTTAAAAAAAGTCAAAGTCATTCCCCAGTGAAATTCGTCAGTCATTGCAAGTCTGTAAGAAATGACCGTATCCAGTGCTGAAATCTCAGAAGAGACTGAAAACATATTTGGTTTCAGCCTCTTGTAATGAGACATTATCTTAAATATTGACCAAAGGGATTATTGGGTTCACATACTGTAGACTTAATTCTACATGCCTTAACATTTTATTTTTCCACAAATAATTGCTATGGAAATTAATCGTGGGAAGTGTACCTGTTTACCTACATTAATAATGAAGAAATGAAAGTGCCTGAAGATGTCGCTATTTGGACCAGTGATGCAGTCTTTTTGTTATGTAGTTTAAGCACATTGTTGAAGGAGAAAGAATATACTTAAGAGATTCCATTTATTTTCTAATAAAATGTGCAATTTAACCACTGAATATTGGACACCAAGAAACAATTGGCTGTAAAAAATCAGAAATCATTCTCGTGCCTTATATTTTTGGGGGGGGGGGGGTGGGAGAGAAAAAGGTGCATCTTCAGATAAATTTGCAGTGCCTTACAATCAGATTTTTTTCCCCTGAGCCGAGCTACTATAAGAATGGTGAAATCTGTTGCACAAGTTCTTTAACATGCTTATTTTCTATACGGATTGTACAACCTGATGTTGCAATTTATGTGCTGCGCTGAGCAATGTTTTGCCAAGTGGCATAAAAGAAGCAGTGCAATTGTGTAATATGCTTTTCTAAACTTACCAAATATTTTGTTTCATTATAACAAGTTATAGTTATTTTGATGCATACAATGCTTAACCTTTTTAAAAGGGATTTTCACATACTCCTTCTCCACCTAACCCCAGTTAACAGCCAGTATAATTGTATATTGGCATTGAGACGTAAAAACAGTTTGTTTTGATGATGGCCTTGTGATCAATATAGATGGAATGCAGCCAAAAAAATCCCATTTTATAGTGGAGGAAAATGATGGATGTAAACTTGCATTTGCTGTTGATGCCAATTGCAAGTATTCTGAAGCACTTGGCATTTTAAAATTATGTAAATTTTACAAAACTGCAGCTCTGAAGATTGCTACACCTTTCAATCTGCGGGTAAAATGGAATTCTTATTGTATAAACCGCTTAGAAACTTGGACAAAGTGATTCCCACATCTGAAGAGGATGAGCTAGGTCAATGAGAAATGCACCTGGATTAACAAAACCTGCTGACCTCTATACTTGTTTTTTGTTCTAAAATTTTGGTTTTGGTTTGTTGCATCCATCTTGTATTTTGATTTGAAATGAATGCATTATAAGGGGTTTTAAAAAAAAAAACTAAGTAGAGAATTTGACATAAAAATGTATTGCTTACTGAAGTAAAAGCCGCAATTAAATTTGTGAAACAGGTAAATTGAATGTGACTTGTTTCAGAGTAAACAGTAATTTGGTTATTCATTGAAATACTAAAGAGCTGTAGGGAATTTCTTAGTTAGTGTAAGATGTCTTTAGGCAACGGGTTTTCAGTTCTTATCAATAGTTTATTACCTACTAATTTTATCAGGAATCAGAATCCTCATTGTGTATCTGACATGCAGCTTTCAGCTTTAATATCCTGTCAGTTTAGAAAGTATAATATTTCCAAGATTGTTCTACTAGATTCCTTTGGAGCCTATAGCAGAAATCATTATATGGTTGATATGATTTAAGTGCACCTATAACTGAATTGAAACATTACAGAACAAGTCCTTTAGATTGATTGTATATTGGATTTTGATGTGTACTTTTGTGAGTTGCCTTGATTTTATTTGAATTTCAATTTTGTAGTTCTCTTTACCAGTAATAACTTGGTAACCACTGCAACACTAGTAATATTTAATGTCTCAACTTTCACTTTAGCTTGGTTACTTTAAAAAGATGCCTTCACAATAAATTACATTAAATATCAGTGGGGAAGACCAAGTGATGCATATTTAAAGTTCTTCTGAAATACCTTCATGTTTAGCTTTGTGATTTTTAAGGTCAAATTAGAGATTGTGGGAGCTTCATTAAAGTGGTCAATTTTGGATGCTGCTGTAATTAACTTTCGTGTATTTTTCCTTGGGTGAGAGGAAAGTGTTTGTGTTTGCTTCAATCGGGCTCCAATATTCTCCTCCACAGCAAGAATTAATGGCTAATGATTCATTGTGTGAAACCGATATCGAAGCTTCAAAGTATATGTCTTAAAAGGCTACATCCTGCCTAGAGGCAGTCTTTTTGTTTAGTTGAAGAATTAGGAGTTCAATTTTTTTTTCTGGAGAATGTTCAAATTGCCTGAAATATGATTTTGATATGCAAAAATGCTGCTACTGTATTTTTTTTAAAAAAAGATGAAGGATGAAGATCCTAAAAATATTTGATTTGCTTTTTTTTGGTTCACATCACAATGTTTCTCTATTTTAAATCTTATTCCCCACCTTTTTTTTAAATTTCTACACTTTGGAATGAGTCTTGAGCATAATCATTTCAATAATGCAGTTTAATTATGATTACCTCAAAATAGTAATTGATGCAGAATTTGAACAATGTACTTTTTGATTTTGCAAAGTTTTTCAATGTCAGCTAAGATCAAGCAGGAGGAAGAGAAGGATGCTGCCTCAATTTTCAAAAAAAAATGCATTTCTCTTTTTGTATCAGCCAGTTTGTACACTGGTGCTTGTATCAGTGTAGCTCAGTTAACTATTTTCAAGTTGTAACTTTAAACATAACTGGTCTTTTTGTGCACTAATTCTACATTTTCTACATTTAATTTGTTGAATATGTTATTTTAATAGGAAGATATATTTAGGAGTAGCTGATAAAGGCTGTACTTTATAGATGAAGTGTCAATTCTTGTGCTGCACATATTGGAATATAATGTGTAGTTTTGCCTTATCGTACCATTGTGTGGCAGTGCAGTTCACCATGGTGTATCATGCATACAGAGCCAGTACTACGTGGTTTAATTTTAACTACTGTATGTGGTTTGTAATGATTATAAAACTTGTAAACCATGGTGCCTGATGTTAACTTCAAGTCTTGTGTGAGATTGAATTATGCTGCTTTGCAACTGACACATTTAAGTAGTGTTTCTGGCTTTGTTATGGTATTTGTTTAGAAAACACTTTCTTTGGAGTGAAATAAAACATCTTACAGTACATTTCCAATAGCTGATTTTTTTTTATTATTTCTTATGTCATTTCAAGAGAGCAAAGAAATCGTTCCATTATTGATTTCTCAAAGCAAACATTGTTTTCAGTAAAAAAAAAACACATCCTGAATGTCTTTCCTGGAACGGATTTGGATCTACGGTAAGGTTTTTCACCAGGTTTTTCACATCCTCTGATGGCTTTGCTCCCCCGCCATCATTATTATATTATTATTATCATTTGGGTAGAGCAAGGGTGACACCTGCTGGTTACAGTTGTAGATTATACTATAGGATCTATGGCACTGCATGTGAATTGGACCTCTCCAACAGCTAACCACTGTTTAGCAGATAACTGAGAAAGCATTTTGGAATCTAAATTCTGACCTTCCCCAATTACCACACCATTATTTGAGAGCCGAGTCGACTAACCAGGAAATTCACAGATGAGAATTATATGTTGCCGTAATCAGTGGACTGGCTATGCCCCACACAACAGCCCTTTAGCTCTTTGCTGTACTCAATTATCTGTTTAGGTAATAGGTGGGAGCGTAAGCTGTGAGGATGACACACGAAGAATGCAAAGGGAAATAGGTGAGTGGGCAAGAAGGTGGCAGATGGAGTATAATGTGGGGAAGTGTGAAGTTATTCACCTAGGTAGTAAAAATAGAAAAGCGGATTATTTTCTGGAGGGGGAGAGAGTAGGTAGTGTTCAGAAGGATTTGGGCGTCCTTGTACACCAGTGCCAAAAAGTTAGTATACAGATACAGCAAGCAACTAGGAAAGCTAATGGCATGTTGCTGTTTGTTGCAAAAGGGTTACAGTACAAGAGTAGGGAAGTCTTGTTCAGTTGTAGAAGGCCTCAGTGAGACCACGCCTAGAATATTGTGTGCAGTTTTGGTCTCTTTATTTAAGAAAGGACATATTCGCCTTAGAGAGAGTGCAGCGTGGATTCACTAGGTTGGTTCCTGGGATGAGGGGGTTGATCTACGAGGATAGGTTGAGTAAACTAGGCCTATATTCTCTAGAATTTAGAAGAATTAGAGGTGATCTTATAGAAACCTATAAGATTCTTAAGGGTCTTGACAGGGTAGATGCCGTGAGACTGTTTCCCCTGGTTGGAGAATCTAAAACTAGGGGTCATAGTCTCAAGATTAAGGGTCAGCCTTTTCGAGGAGTTGAGGAAACATTTCTTCACTCAGAGGGTAGTGAACTTGTAGAATTCTCTACCCCAGAAGGCTGTGGATGCTCAGTCCTTGAACATATTCAAGACTGAAGTTGATAGATTTCTAAAGGATGGAAGGATTAAGGGATATGGGGATAGGGCGGGTAAATGGAATTAGGTTAGAAGATCAGCCATGATCTTATTAAATGGCGGGGCAGGCTCGAGGGGCCGAATGGCCTACTCCTGCTCCTACGTCTTAACTGCTTTAAACACTTGATTGATGCAAACAAAGTTGCAACTTAAAAAAAACGAGTGGGTGCCAGGCAAATGTAAAAAGGTAATATCCCAGTTTTTAAAAAGTTAAAATGTGAACTATGAACCTAGGAAGTGTAGGTCCGTTTGATTTGACATCCTATAGAGCATGTGTGTGTGTGTGTATGTTTTGGGGGAGGGATGGGAATACATTGATTTAACAACTTTAAATTCAAATACAATAAAAAAAGTCAGTAAGTTGTAAGTGAAATTAAATTGTTGATTTTCAAAAGTAAACAAATTGGCTTATTTAATTCATATCAGTGGTTGGGTAGGAGAGAATCAAACCTTAAAAGTTATAGAGGATATAGAGATGCTTCGGCAAGTGTGTCACCTTTGTGCTTACAGAGGATGGCTGCAAGATTAACCAGGAGCTTGCATCTGTCTGTTGTGGACATTAAAGATCTTATATCACTATTTGAAAAAGAGAAGAGATTTCTCCTGGTGTCCTGGCCAACAATCTCCCTCCCCTCATCCCCTGCCCACCCAAAATAAAAAATTGGTTATTCAATTTATTGGCTATTTGGGGGACATTTCTGTGCACAAATTGGCTGCCACGTTTGCCCACAAAACACCCAGCCACAACTCTTTACATTAAATGCCATGAAGTGCTTTGAGATATCCTCCTGATTTGAAAGGCACTATACCACATGTAAAGATTATTATAAGAGGTTGTAATAGCATTTGACATAGCGCCTTATCACATAATTGAGCCGTCTCAAGGCGCTTCACAGGATATATTGTAAAGTGGACTGACAGTGTATTTTGTGGGTGAATCAAGGGAGCCAATTGCACACAGCAGTGTCGCACAAACAGTCGTGGATTGAGTAAGCTTTTTTGGGGGTGGGGGCCTTATTACTTGCCTACGGTTTTGCCCAGCCCAGGAATCGAACCCGGGTCCTCACACGTGTGAGCCACCTGCGTAACCACTAAACTACAGGACTCCACACGAGTTAGAGAGAGAGACAGACAACATATGCACGATCGTGTGCAAGTTAGAGAGGACTCACAGTCACGGGTTCGGAGAGAGGAGGGGAGAAATGCTAGTATTAGCAGAAAAAGTGATGGTGAACAATAAATAATAAAGGATTTCTGGTAGAAACTATCTGTAAAATTACTTGTTGAAATAATGTGACATTACCGGATCTGAGGTGCGAGGATCAATGTTGTACAATAAACCACAGTTACCTAGGGATTGTTTTAAAAAAAATTAAAATGAAACCTTTGGTAGCAGTTCCAAGATGTCATTCATTTGTAGTGATTGCATAATAGGTAAAGGAACCTTTGCACTCATGACCAAGATGTTTTGAATGAAAGGCTTCTGCTGCAATACTCATCTGAAATTTGAAGAAACCTAATCTACGATAAGTCATTTTAAGTCTTATAATCCTAGGGTGCCGTCTTCCTTTGATTAAAATTGAGATTAGGCAGATGGCTATTTTAGTAATTCAATTATATCTTCATCCAGTGCAAAGCAACCTGACGCTTTAAATTGCTGACAGTATTGTACTGACTGGGAGATTGGGTTTCTGCAGCCTTCTGGTACATTCAGCACAGTTTTCTGCTTCAGATGATTTGGATAATGTGCAGGAGATGGAAATATTCATCAAATGTTGTCAGTTAATACCTCTTATTAGTTGTTCAAAGCACCTGTTGATGTATAGATTAAGACATTTAAATTAATAACTGAGGGAGACGACATCACTCAGACCATGTTTATGACCTTGTGCAATCATTTAACTTTTCCCCATCTTAAAAAATGGATGTTTCTCGTAATTATTTTAATTTAATTTCTTTACATTCTAACATTGGGATCCAACCTGTGATATTTATTAACAGATCCTTAATTGGAATCCTATTTGAATTCTCTTTCACAGTAGATCACATTAGAGCAGAACTTATAGTGAGTTGGTGTGACCCACTTCAGTGACTGTAAGTTTTATGTAACTCAAACTCCTTATTGGAATGTTATTAAGAAATATTATAAATTAGTAATTAATTATCTGTTATGCACATTGCAGTAAGTGTTCAAGCCAATTCTCAGTGCCAACCAGATCTGCCATTATAGCACCTTGCGCTAAGTCAGAGGAAGTGAGTGCAATAGTGTTTGAGCAATATAATAATAATCCTTACATTAAATATAGCAATTTATCATGTTGTTGAGATGTCTCAAAGCAGTTCACAGAATATACTGTAAAGTGAATTGATTGTAGATTTTTGTAAGCAAAACGCGGCAGTGAACAGCAGTGTCCCACAAATAATCGTGGATTGAGTGAACCAAGTTATTACCCCCAAAATTGATCCACCAATTGGCTAACAACTGGGTTCCTATTTACTGCTAGGTAAACAGAGGCTCATGGAGTAAGGAAACTTGCCTAAGGTTTTGCCACTCCTGGGAATCTAACAATGGGATGTAGTTATTATTCTTTGCATGTTCAGTGGAAAGAGGGACAGCAATCTCAATATTGTAATGTCATTACTGCAATTTTTCCACATCCTTTTGTTGAGAATTCAACATGTAAGTAAAACCCTAGATTTTCTTTTGAGAACATTTCTTTTTCATGGGTCTGAAACCCGCTGTCTATTGTGGTTGTCTAATCTTCACTTTGAACTATTTGCTGAGAATGGTCATAAAATATTCTTTATCTTCACCTGAATTTACTTGTTGCCTCCCAGATGCCATCTTCCTTGCTTACTATTCTTTCCAACTGTTGTTTATCACAACTATCTTGTATAGGACATGGAGTCCTGTAGCTCAGTGGTTAGAGCACTCGCTTTGCAAGTGAGAGACCTGAGTTCTATTCCAGGCAGGTCAGGCGAAACCTTGGGCAAGTTTTCTTACTCCACACAGAGCCTAATAATAATCCCTTCAAAAACCAAAAACAATAATAAATTGGTCATTTTCAATCTACGACTGTTTGTGGACATTGCTGTGCGCAATTGCTGCCGCGTTCGCCCATAAATATACAGTCAATTCACTTTGCAGTATGTTCTGTGAAGCGCTTTGGGACATCCTCCCGACGTGAAAAGCGCTATATCAAATGCAAGGATTATTATTATTATTATTTGTATAGGACCTTGCTCTGATTGGATTTAATTGAAAAGGGCAGCATACCCCATCATTCAATCAAGAAAATATTAAATGTTTTTCAGAAATTATCCCAAATACATGTAAGTGTAAACATAACTCGGTTCAATATGGGAGTGTGAATGAATCACCACCCTTTGTCCAAGGTCTGGCTGAAAACCTAAAAATGCATCTCCAATGTAAATACTTTGTTTACTCTATTCGGTGAGTTAGATATAAGTTTTGCACGGTGATCTGAAAAGTGAACAGAAAAAATAGTTTGGGAATATTTCATTAGTGTTTGAGATGGGATTTTCCAGAACCCCAAGATGTGGCCTTTGGTTTGGTCTATGTTAAGTAGATGAACAAAGTGCTACCACTCGAGCAAATCCCTGATTTATTCTGGGGCAATATTTGAACTTGTGTGTTTTTTTAAATCTCTTCAAGTTACATGACTATTTTCTAGAGTTTCTTTACATAAGCTTTTCCTCCACACAATCTAACTTCCTTGGGGCATTGTGTCATTTCTCATCCTCCCTCCCTTTAATACGGAACTATTAATACGAGATATCGCTATTGTATACAGGATGAGAGAGGAAGATAAAATGACCCATGAGGAAATTAACTTTTAAAAAGAAAAGGCCAGGTGCACTTTTATTGGCCATGTGGCAGAAAATTAAAAGCTTATTTGAAGGTACACATGCACCTTCAAATGCCAATATCAGGTTAAAATAATTTGATAGATAAATATGACTTCTTAATTTAAAACAATGCCTCTTGCCAGCACTCTTTGCACTCTTCAAAAATGAAACTAATCATGGTTAACAAGGTTATATTATGTTACATATATTTGTAGTTAAAACTCTCAGTATAGTCATCTTAATAATAAATAATCCTTGCATTTGATATAGCGCTTATCATGTCTTCTAGATGTCTCAAAGCGCTTCACAAAATATACTGTAAAGTGAATTGATTGTATGTTTGTGGGCTAAACAGAAGTTCATTTTTCACATTTTTCCTTCTCCCGATGAACGACTGACAATTTTGTCACAAAATTGTTTTGATCGACAAATTGGGAACTCATAATTTGATGCAAATGTCTGTCCCGTGAATAATTCCAGATTAGTGATATTTTGGGTACTTTGCAAGCTGTTTGCCCTAATGTGAATCGACCGGACACTGTAAATTTGTTGGCTGGAGATAAGGAAGGGGTTGACAACATTGGAGCAAATTGTTTCCTCCAATGGTTAAAATGGCTGAAGCTGCTTCAGTAGTTTTTTGCAATTAAATAGTTTCTGATTGGTTTCCGAAGTCCTTTACCCTGAAGTTTCTTTAACTTGCTATGGATCTAGAAAATACAGAATAATAAAGCTTTGCTACACACGAACCAAATGAGTATTCAGTGATGTAATCGTATCAATGTGAAGCTACTCATTTGCCTTCTCTAATTGGTTAGCTGAAAAAACAATTATATATATATATGATATATATATGTATGTGTGGTGTGTGTAAGTGAACAAGTTGGTATGCTGTGTTCTCTGATCAGAAGTTTGTAGGTATAAGACCAACACCTTGACTTTGAGCCCATAGAATCCCTGGTGACATTTCAACGTAGCGCTGGGGTCCCTATATTGTTCGAGGTACTGTCCTTTGTATGAGACATTAAACTGACATGCATATTCAGGCGGATATTAAAGATCCCTTGGTACTACTCGAAATGAGAAGGGGGTTTCTTCCTGTGTTCTGACCCAACAATCCCCCAAAAAAATGCTCATCCACTTCTTGGCAGTTTGTGGGACATTACTGTAGGCAAATCGGCTGCTGAAATTGCCTGCAAAATACACAGTCACTACTTTGCATTCCTGTGAAGCACTTGGAGACATCTTCATGACATGAAAGGCACTATAACAATTTTTTATTGTAAGGTGTCATGTATTCGAGTACCTACACGACTGTGAATATCTAAATATATATACAGTACCATAGCTGAAATCCTCTAAAAGTGGATGAAACGAAAGACATTGTAGGTTCTTTTAACCAAAGTTGCGGAACAATTTAAAGTAATCAGATATATTTCAGCCAGCTCAGTTCAACTCACGCTGGTTTCCTTATGAAAGCAAAGTCATTATCTTTGTGAATAATTTCACCTTTCAAATTCATCTGGTTTCACCACAAGACCTGACAGATCACGAGAAAAGTTGCACCTCACTTCTCGGGGAGAAACAGCTGACAAAAGGAGAGTTCAGTACATTATAATAACTATGCCATTAAAAAGTATACCATTAAACCATTAAAAACGGCTGTCATCAATCCTATCTCAAAAAACCCTCCCTGGACCCATCATTGCTTTCAAACTACTGTCCCATCTCCAACCTCCCTTTCCTCTCCAAGGTCCCGGAACAAGTTGTTGCTTCCCAGCTTCACTCCCTCCTCCCGCCATTCCCTTCACAAACTCCTCCAATCGGGTTTCTGTCCAGCTGCGACCAGGGCTCCCTCTGCCTCCTCGTCCTCCTTGACCTCTCTGCTGCCTTTGACACAGTTGACCACTCTATCCTCATCCACCGCCTCTCCTCTCACCTCAACCTTCATGGCTCTGTCCTTGACTGATTCAAAACGTACCTCTCACACTGCGTCCGCTTCATTTCCACAAATGGCTTCTCCTCTAACCCCCGCACCGTCTTGTGCGGCATTCCTCAGGGGTCTGTCCTTGGTCCCCTCTTCAACATTACACGCTCCCTCTTGGTGACATTATCCGCAGACATGGGGCAACTTCCAACTGTACCTCTCTACCTCCACCCTTGACAGGACCATTGCTGTCCTAACAGAATATATCAAAGTCCTGTATGAGAGCTAACTTTCTTCAGTTGAACATCACCGGCCGAGGCACTCCTGCTTGGCTCCTGTTAGCGCCTCCACACCTCAGGCACTGACACCATCACCATCCATGGTTGCACACTCCACCTTGCTAAGCCAGTGCAGAACCTTGGTGTCTTGTTTGACCCTCAGCTATCCTTTCTCCCCCACATCTGTGCCATGACCCACTCTGCCTTCCCACCTCCGCAACATCACCCAGCTCCGCCATTGTTTCACACCACAGGCCGCCGAAACCCTCATATACGCTTTCATTACATTGAGTCTTGACTATGCAAGCTCCTTGCTTGTCGGCCTCCTCCTCCCTCCACAGGCTACAGATCATCCAGAACTCTGCAGCCTGTATCCTCTCCCACATCAGGCTCTGCGACCCTATCACCCCCATCTTCGCCTGACTCCACTGGCTTCCCATCACACAGAAGATACAGTTCAAGATCCTGGTCCTCACCTTCAAAGCCCTCCATGGTTTTATTCCCCCCTATCATCCTGCCAGCTCCCTCCACTCAGCGGACTCCAGCCTGCTTCACGTCCCCCGCCACACCCACCCCGCCATTGGTGGCCGGGCCTTCTGCCACCCTACCCCCACCCTCTGGAACTCCATCCGCCGTCCAGCGTCTCGCCCCCTCCCTTGCCTCCTTCAAGACCCATCTCAAAACCCTCCTCTTCCACCGTGCTTTCGATCACTCTGTTTCCCCCCCATCCTCCCCCGGCCTCCACCCTCCCCAATATCAAACCCCAGCTCGGGTCGGAAACACCGACTGTCCGGTGCGTTGGGACGTCCTCTCGACGTGAAAGACGCCACGCAAATGTAATTTTTGGTTTGTTTGTTTGTTGTTGTCGTTGTTGTATACTACATTTTAGCAAAGCCCTGGCTGCCCTCTACACTGTGCATTAAAAAATAGTTGAATGGAAAAAAATTGCGCTCCATCCAATAGCTGGCAGAGAAGAAAACCAATGGCGATTCGGCTGAACGTCATCACACAGGATCACATGGCGAAAAAGCAATTAGAGTCAAGTTTATTTTTAGTCCTGCAATGGCTGGGGCCACTCATTATTTGGAATATTCACAGTCAATGAACAAGCAAGGGACTGACTGCGAGGGTGTGCTTTGCCCGACTTTGCTTCTCGTTTGAATTTTCGTTCGTTCAAGGCTTGGCTTTAAGCTTTGCAACACACATACATACACACACACACACACACACACACACACACACATACATTATACATACATATATGCACACACACACACACACACATACATACATACATACATATATGCACACATACACACACATACATATATGCACACATACACATGTATGCACATACAGGTTGATTGGGTTGTTTACTGTAGGTGATTGTGTGTGTGTGTGTGTGTGTGTGTGTTTGAGGGGAGGGAGGGGGGTTTCAGCTGCTTTTTTTTGGAGAGGGAGGCAAGGAGAAAGTTTCAGTTGGTTTTTTTTTCGGGGGAGGGGAGGGGAAAGTATTTCAGCTGTTTTTTTTTGGGGGGGGGAGAGAGAAAGGAAAGTATTTCAGCTGTTTTTTTGGAGGGGAGGGAAGGGGAAAGTGCTTCAGCTGGAGGGAGGGTGGGGGTAGGGGGGGGGGGTGGAATTTGGAGGGGTGAGTGGTGGTGGTGCAGGAGAAGAGGTGGCAAAGTGTTTCAGTTGTTTTTTTTTGGGGGGTGGGGGTGGTGGGAGGTAGGGGAAGGGGGAGGGAAAGGGGACAGTGTTTTAGCTGGGAGTGGAGGGGAGTGGGGAGGGGGTGCTTTTGGTTGGGAGGGGGTGGGAAGAGAGAGAGAGAAGAGAGAGAGAGAGAGAGAAGAGAGGGGCAAAGTGTCTCAAGTCATGACCCAGCCTCACAGCAGGAGCAGCGAGCACCGGGTGGCTCGCCTGTTGAGCGCCGTGGAGAGTGAGCTGGTGGTCGGCAGCGAGAAAGGCGACCCCACGGAAAAGCAGCTGAAAGTGGCTCTGGAGGAGTCGGAGCTGTGGCAAAAATTCAAGCGGGTCACCAACGAAATGATCGTCACCAAGAACGGGAGGTCAGTGGAGAAGGGGAGGAGGGGGGGAGGGAAGGGAGGTGGGGGTGGGGGTGGGGGGGGTCCGTTTTGTAGCCCGAAGTGGTTGGGGGTTTGGGGTTGGGTTGTGGGGTAAGAGAGAGAGAGAGACTGAGATGAGAACCAATGCAACTTCTTTCAAGAGCTGTCTGCGATGTTCCTAGTGATTGCTTTTTTGCATCCCAACCCCCCCCCCCCCATCCCACACCACCCCACACCACCCCATCCCCCACCCACCCCCCACTGCTTCGGAAAAGCTGGGAAATATAACGCCAAAGAAGATCAAGTCAATGGATCACTTAGTCATTGATGGGGATTCTGTGAATCACAGATAAATAATGTGCAAAAGAATAGGTCCGCGGTCCTGGACGATGACTTGTTGAATGTCAACCCATCCTCTGGTCGAGAGATGTTGCCGTGAAGTGATCACTGGAGAGTGCAACTTCTTTGTGAAGGCTTTGGGATGTGTGTGTCAGTTTCAATGCAGAGATGCGGGTCCAACAAAGTAAGACCTCGAGCCAAGAAAAAAAAATCAATCAATCAATCAATAATAATAATAATAATAATAATAATAATAGATAAGTAAATCAACGAGTGAGGCCGTTTTGTTTTCCCATCTTTTGCAAAGCAGTGGGGGGTTGGGGGGTGCAAGCGACCCATCGGGGAGATTTCAGTACTTTATTTTTCATTTTCGCTCCAGTCGGGTGTTTTCGGTGGGAATCGAGCAAGGGGTGGGGGGGGGGGGGGGGAGAGTGTGTGTTTTTTGTAAAAAAAAAACCAAAATAAGGTCTTCGCTGAGAAATGCTTTGAGCATTCAAGTACGTTTCACGTAAGGCACCGAGTTCACAGCCAAACGCTGGTCACATTCGCTAATTTTAGTCATATCGTTGCAATTGCATCTCTCCCTCTCCATCCCCCCCCCCCACCCCACAACCCCCCCACCCCCACCTCTCTCTCTCTATCTCTCTCTCCCTTCCCCAGTTCCTAATCTTTCAGCAAACTTTGCTTTGTGCAATCCTGTTTGGTTGTGTCTTGTTTCTATGTGTGTTGTGTGTGTGTGTGTGTGTGTGGTGTGAGAAAATTCAACGGTGGGACCTTTTAACCAGTTATAGTCATTGTATTTGATCGTGGAGGTCTCACACGTGTTTTTTTTAAAAAAAATCACAGTGCAATATTCACACTTTCCGATGACAGGCGTACAGTTAGTTTCCCATTCTCCAGTCTCCTCTCTTGCTCCCCAGTGCCCTCTTCCTCCTTGTACAGTTTTCCCTATAAACGCCCCTTGATCAGTCGGGATTGATGAGATTAGCGTTATGAGAACGCCAGGATAATAATATAATAATAATAATAATAATAATAATAACAATAACAACTAATAACGATAGCATTACTTACAGATCCCAGTTCTGGAGACATTGGTCCAGGTATTTTGGTGCAGGTTTGTAAATCCCTGGCGTGCTGGGGGATGCAAACTGGAATTGTGTTAATTCAATTTGACAGCAACCACACACCACCACACACCACACACCACCACCAATACACACACCACCACACACACATACATACACACACATGCAATCACAACCACCACACATACACCACACCACACGCAATCACACACACACACCACACATACACACACACACAGCCATCACACACACACACAAACACAAGCATCACACACACACATGCAAATCACACACACGCCAAACACACACACCGAATTGCAGCTCAGCAAAGGAAAAATCCTGCACGCGTTATCCCATCTGGAAAATCGCAACGATATTTCACGGTGGGGGATGAATCTGCAGCGCGTTTATTACGCGCAGTACGAAAACAAGACGAAAAGGGGCCGCTTTGCAACACGATCTATTTTACCAGAAGGACGTCGCGTGTCACCTGTGCGGTGATCCAAGGTTGTTTTTTTTTTATATTGAGGTCAGTGAGTGTGCAATAGGGGTTATGCCGAACCCTTCCTCTGCAAACCAACGTACTCTGAACCACCACATACATCACTGTCGATCAACGGCGAACGTCAAGTGTGTTGTGACTTAAATTCATTGGAGCGACACCGACTGCAAAATCCGTTTAAAACCGACGGATTCCGTGTTCAATTTTAAGAGTGATACAGATCGAAGCAATGACCTCAAGCAAAAAAAAATCAATAAAAATCAATTGTTTATTCTCAACAACCTGAAATATAATATAATATAATATGTAATGTAATGTCAATCGGCGTAAGCCTCTTAATATTCGCTAAATTTCTTTTTTTTTAAAAAAAAAGCTAACATTTTTTTACGCCTTTGGGACAAACGAACAGAACCGCAACTGGGAGACTCCGCGATAAAAACGGTCCTGTTGAAAAATCGGCAGGCGTTTTGCCCCCCCAAAATAATAATGATACTAATAATAATAATAATCCTTGCATTTGATATAGCGCTTTTCACGTCGGGAGGACGTCCCAAAGCGCTTCACAGAACACACTGAAAGTGAATTGACTGTATATTTGTGGCGAACGCGGCAGCCAATTGCGCACAGCAATGTCCCACAAACAGTCGTAGATTGAAAATGACCAATTTATTATTGTTTTTGGTTTTTGGAGGGTTTATTATTAGGCTCTGTGTGGATAAGGAAACTTGCCCAAGGTTTCGCCCTCTGCCTGGAATTGAACTCAGGTCTCTCACTTGCAAAGCGAGTGCTCTAACCACTGAGCTACAGGACTCCACAAATAATACCTTGTTCCAAGTTTTATGGCTTGGGTTTTGCAGGAGTAAGAGAAATAATGCTTTGGGTGGTGGTGGAGGGTCTCTATTAAAAGTCATCGTTTTTTTTGGGGGGGGGGGGGTGGTGGGCATATGTGTCGGTGCTCGGAGAATATAAAAAATATTCTTCTGCACTTGAGCCCAGCGTTTCCCCCCAAACCGAGCAGAGCGAACCAGGGGATGAGCAGACGAGCTTCCCTGTAGGCTTTTCCCCAATACACTGCCCTTAGGGAACCCTCAGAGAGAGAGAGAGAGAGAGAGAGAGCTCACCTCGGTGTGATTTCCCTGTGTGATATTTGTTGTTGTTGTTGTTGTTGTTGCTGTTGTTGCTGTTGCCCCTCTGACACTGTCGATTTTCCGCTGTGGAGTTTGCAAGGAGGAACTTGGAAGAAGTCGCCCAACGCCATGTGAGAGCCAAAAGAGAGAGGGAAGAGGACTTGCATCCCATTTCCAGGATAGCAGGAAAGGGATAGCGCTGTGTTCCAGATCAGGGGCTGATCTGACGCCATCCCCAAAATTGGGCTCCGAAGCGATCGTACTGATCCCTCCGAAACCCCCAAAACAATAATAAATTGGTCATTTTCAATCCACGACTGTCTGTGGGACATTGCTGTGCGCAATTGGCCGCTGCGTTTCGCCCACAAATATACAGTCATTCACTTTACAGTGCGTTCTGTGAAGCGCTTTGGGACGTCCGCCCGACGTGAACAGCGCTATATCAAATGCAAGGATTATTATTATTATTATTGTTATTATTATTATTATTATTATTAGCATACAGTAGCTGCCCACTGGAGCTGTCTTCTCTAATTCCAACCCTCCCTTTGCACTCTCCTCCCAAATTCATGTCTTCATTCATCCAAGTCTTTATTTGATTCCCTTTCAAAGATGTGACCGTCTGGGCGTCAACTCGTAGTCAAAAAAAAGCATTTGGGCTTCCTGAACAACCCTTTTGCGTGAAAAAAATTTTTTTTTGGTTAACCTCCTCTTATGTTTTCTGCTAATCTTCTTTGTTATGATGATGGTGAACGACGGCGACTAATAGCGGTGAATATAATATTTATGACTGCTTAATAATGACGTGGGTGCAGTGATGAGTGATAGTAACAATGATAACGATAATAGTTATATAATGATTATAATTATAATAAGCGGAGGCTACAGTGTGTTGGTTTCTCCTCCAACCTTCTCCCCTCCTGGGGGTGATTGAATCTCTTGTCCTTTCATCGGCCTCTCCTTTGGCACAGAGAAATGCTTCGTTTATGCGAGAGATATTTATTTCAAATTGACCAAATAATCCACTCTGACGCTAACAGGATGGGAGAGGTGCAGCCCAGTCGCTGGCTGTATTCGTAATAATATAATACTATATTAGATACTATAATAATAATTTATATTATTATTATTATTTTATTATAGTATGAATTATCATCGAGGATTATTGCTATTATGTAATATTATGTAATAATATAATAGCAATAATCCTGGATGATAATTCATGCTATAATAAAATAATAATTAATAATAATAATAATAATAATTCGTAGCCTGGTTGTGGAATATCTGAGCAGAAACACAGGTCGCTTTGCGGATTAAATGCCCCCAAAACATTTCTGTCTCAAACCTGGTCGCTCTTTTTCTGCCCTCGTTTGCACTGGATGGGGACTTCTGATCCCATTGCTGAACGGTTCCCACGGAACTCTCCCCCACTCCCCTTTCCTGCCCTAAACGGCGTTGCTCCGAAGGTTGGAATTACACAGGAAAAACCCCGAGAGTCAGAGCCAGAGTCAGAGTCGCTCTCTTCTATTGAGAGGGGAAAAAAAACACAGGTGCTTTTTTTCGTGTTTTTCAGTGAAATGATCGTTATGTGTTTCCCCAAAGAAAGGTTTGTTTTTTAACCTTCTCTCTCTCTTTCTCTCTCTCTCTCTCTCTTTCTCTCTCTGTTATCTGCTTTCTCTCTGTCTCTCTTTCTATCTCTCTTCTCTCTCTCTCTTTCTCTCTCTATCTCTATCTGTATCTGCTTTCTCTCTGTCTCTCTTTCCATCTCTCTCTCTCTCTCTCTCTCTTTCTTTCTCTCTCTTTCTCTCTCTCTCTCTCTTTCTTTCTTTCTTTCTTTCTTTCTTTCTTTCTTTCTTTCTTTTTCTTTCTTTCTTTCTTTCTTTTCTTTCTTTCTTTCTTTCTTCTTTCTTTCTTTCTTTCTTTCTTTCTTTCTTTCTTTCTTTCTTTCTTTCTTTCTTTCTTTCTTTCTTTCTTTCTTTCTTTCTTTCTTTCTTTCTTTCTTTCTTTCTTTCTTTCTTTCTTTCTTTCTTTCTTTCTTTCTTCTTTCTTTCTTCTTCTCTTCTTTCTTCTTTCTCCTCTCTCCTCTCTCTCTCTCTCTCTCCCCTCCCTCTCCCCCTCTCTCTCTCTCTCCCCCCTTCTCTCTCTCCCCCTCTCCCTCTTTCAGGCGAATGTTTCCAGTCCTTAAAATAAGCGTCTCTGGTTTGGATCCAAACGCCATGTACTCATTCCTGTTGGACTTCGTGGTCGCTGATAGCCATCGCTGGAAGTATGTGAACGGCGAGTGGGTACCTGCGGGCAAACCAGAGCCCCTGACCCAGAGCTGCGTTTACATCCACCCGGACTCCCCCAACTTCGGGGCGTATTGGATGAAAGCCCCCATCTCTTTCAGCAAAGTCAAGTTGACCAATAAAGTCAACTGCGGTGGACAGGTAAGGCAAGTCGCTGCTGCTGCTGCTGCAAACTCCCTCTGGTTTGCAACGACAAGCCAAGTGCAATTACGAACACACCAAAAAAAAAGGGCGCATTAATGTAATTATAGTTATCCCTCTCTCAGCCCCACTCTGCTCATGTCGCCCCTATTGTTGGATGGGAAACCAAACGCAAACAAGAATTAAAAAAAAAAAAAAACCCCACACACAGGTCTAATTGAGACTTTCAGAGTTTAATGGACATCGCGTTGTACTCAGCAAACAACCCCCACCCCCCCCACTACCCAAAAAAAAAAAGGTTTTTTTTGTTTTGTTTTGTGGGCTGAGAGATCTCGCTGTGTGTACGACTCCAGGGTTATGTTTTTTTTTAAAAAAAAACCCCGCTTTGTAATGAGTTTTAGTCATTGATGTTTTCCTTGGCACAGAGCTGTCAGTTGCCTCCTGAAATTGCCTTAAACAAAAGTGAGTGCTTTACATGCAATTAGATAATTAGAGTTGTTTTGCAATTATCAATCATCACATGAAATTAACGGCTTATCCCTTTTAGACACCTCTCCCCCCCCACCCACCACCCCCACCACCCACACACACACACACACACAACAAAACCAACTTGAAAGTCTGGAATACATTTATTATGGGATGACTCTGCCCCACTTAATTCTAATACAAAGTTGGAGGTCTTAACTGCTGTAAAAATAATTAGCAGCTGGCAAAGGGCACTTATCCCGAATTAATGGAATACAACAATTTTCAGATTTGAAACAAAATCGTGCACTGCATTTCCCTTTCATTTCCCTTCTTTCATTTCGATAAGTTGCCTTTATGCACAGGAACATAGGACTGCTGGACCAAAAAAAAGACCAAGGTCCATCTCGACCACGTTCTTGCATCCTGGTAGTCGAAAGCTACAGTAATAGATATGTTGATAGCAATTAATACACATATATATATATATATATATATAATAATAATCCTTACATTTGTTATAGAGTCTTATCACATCACTGAGATGCCTCGAAGCGCTTCACAGAATATACTGTAACGTGAATTGACTGTGTATTTTGTGGGTGCAACACAGCAGCAAATTCCGCATAGCAGTTATACACACATATATATAATATATATATAAATAATGCTTTGGAACATCCTCCCTCCTGATGTAAAAAAGTGCTGTACAAATGTAAATTTGTATTGTTTTGTGTTATACAAATGTATAGAGTTGTCAAATCCTTCATAGCTTCCTATTTTTCTGTTCTCTTATATTGTTTGTGGGATGTCTGTGCTAAGGAATAGAAAGTATAACATCTCATTTGGGTCTACATTTACTCTATTAACACAGTGTTTCAGAGTATTCCGAATGCACCAAATTCAAATTATTGAATTCAGACTCAGCTTTGATGCTGATTTTCTTTAGGCTTTTAAGCAACAAACCAACAAAATCCTACTTTAATTTAGCAATAAATTATATTAATCCTTGTGTTTAATATAATATAATAATCCTTGCACTTGATAGAGCACCTTATTCTGTGAAGTACTTTGAGATGTCGCAACAATGTGATAAGGTGCTATATCAAATGCAAGGATTATTATCATTATCATCATTATGATCATGTTATTGAGACATCTCAAAGAGCTTCACAGAATATACTGCAACGTGAATTGACAGTATATATTTTAATATACACACAGCACCACTTAATATCATCAGGACCTCTGAAAGAGCTTCACATGATTTTATTGTGAATTGTAGCATGTATTTGTCATTAGAGTAAGTGTAAATCCAGGTATTTTTCCACTTGTCACTCGTTCACAGCATTAAGCAGTGTCCAGAAGGATACAACAATTAAAAGTATTCTACGTGGGTAAAAATCCTGTAAGTAAAGTCAGGATTGTTAACTTACACTTTGTCTTCCTTTTTTTCACACAGGTAATTCTAAATTCTCTGCACAAGTACGAGCCTCAGATTTATATAGTGCGACTGGGAGGTCCTCACAGGATGATTTCCAATCACTTTTTCCCTGAAACTCAGTTCATCGCAGTGACTGCATATCAGAATGAGGAGGTCAGTATCACACAAGAACATCATTGTTGACACATAACCCTTTTCCTGTCATTTATAATAATAAATAATAATAATAATCAATAATAATATCATAATCCTTCCATTTGATATGGCGCTTTATCATGTCTCTAAAACATTTCAAAGTGCTTTACAGGATATACTGTAAAATTGATTGACTGTGTGTTTTGTGGGTGAAACGCGGTAGCCAGTTTGCGTACAACAATGTCCTACAAGTGAATTATGTGAGTTCAAAGTCCTGATATGGGGCATTGAACCCACAACCTTCTGACTCAAGAGGCAAGAGTGCTACCAACTGTGCCAGGTAGACCCATAGCTATCATTGACCTCCATCCTTAATCCTGTCTTCATATCTCCAATCGGGATCTCTGCGTAGCAACCAGGGCACAGCTTGGTTGATCATCCCTTTCGTAACTCTTATCACTGATGCCTTTCATAACAATCCTACTATCACTTGGCCAAGCTCTGTTAGTTCCGCACACAGCAGGGTCAAACCTGGGATATTCCTTGTCTTGTACATCTGAGAGACACATGGCATATCCCGAGGTCTCAAGAACCCGATCTTCAGTCATCATCAAACAAAATAACTACAAGAGGCAAATTGTTGAAGCTTTTTTATCGAAAAAAATTGTTTAAATTGACTGGGACTATCATTGTTAGTTAGCAGTTTCGAATTGAAAATTAATCATGTAGTTTAGAAATGTAACTTGAAAATTTAGCTGCACAGTCCTGTGTAAGTTTCTAATGCTGATTTTAGAGTGGAGACAGTGCTTGCCTCACCTTTTGCCTTTTCTGTGTGTGTCCTTTTTAAGGTTACAGCTCTGAAGATCAAGAATAACCCCTTTGCGAAAGCATTTCTGGATGCCAAAGAAAGGCGAGTCAATGCTTTGGAACAAGATGCTTTCTATCTTCATTGTTTGCTTTGCTTCAAGAACCATTTTAAGCTTTATTTTTTATTATAGTGAAAAGGTTAAGATCCATTTAGTCAGGTCCAGCAGGAACGGGAAACGTTTCATAGACCTGGACTCCAAGCAATTTAAATTAATAATCCTTACATTTGGTATAGCATCAGAAGGACGTTCAAAGCACTTAACAGGATTTACTGTGCAATGGAGTGAATGTGTATTTGTGTACAACAATAAAATTACAAAATTACATTTGTATAGCACCTTTCACAAACACTGGGATTCCGTAGTGTAGATGGGATGCATGGAATTCTCAGCTTGGTTTGGATACTCTTATCCAATGATGGGTTTCCACATATAATAATAATAATAATAATCCTTGCATATAGCGCCTTATTACATCTTCTGAGATGTTTCAAAGCGCTTCACAGAAAATACCGTAGAGTGAATTGACTATATTTTGTGGGCAAAAAGCAGCAGTCAATTGCACACGGCAGTGTCCCATAAATAGTCGTAGATTGAGTGACCAATTTCTTACTTTTTTAAGGAATTATTACCTCTGGAAAAGGATCTGCCAATTGACTAACAACCGGGTTCCTACTTATTGTTAGGTAAACAGAAGAGTGTGGAGTAAGGAAACTTGCCCAACGTTTCGCCTTGCCGGGAATCGAACCTAGGTTTGCTCGCTTGCAAGGCGAGCGCTCTAACTGCGGAGCTACAGGACTCCGGAGCGGTGTCTGGTGTGTTTTGTGGGTGAATGAAACAGCCGGCTTGCACACAGCTATGTCCACAGCCATGAAGTAAATGACCAATTTTGGGCGAGAGATCATTAGCCAGATACTGGGATAAACTCCCTTCTCTTTTCAAATAATTCCATGGATCTTTTAATTTTCATCTGGAGTGGCAGACAGGGCTTCGGTTTAGCATTTTATCAGGAGGACAGGACCTCGAACGATACAGCCCCCCCTGCACTGTACTGTAATGTCATCTTGGACTACTTGAGTTCAACATCCAACGCGGGGCTTCAACCCACGACATTTGACTCCAAATGCGAGAGTGCTACCAACTGAGCCAGGCTGACATACTAATTTAATCCTATGTCTACATCTGAACTCTTACAGAGCCAGCTGCAAGGATCCCTCTGATAACTTTTCTGAAAATCAACACATGAATTACTCCCACAGTAAGTTGCTAACTTTGTTGTGCACAAATAAGTGATATGTAGAGGTTGGTGTCAATTGCAGTGACCAGTCCTTGTTATAATAGTGTGACATGGTGGTTTAATATGCTGTCCTCTCCGCACAGCTATGCAGTGGAAGATGCTGACAAATGAATTCTGCAGGTAGATATGTGCTGAGATTTGTCCTTACCACATTGAATCTGTTGTACATTGCACTTTCACCAAGCAGCCACTAAACTACCCTGCAAACAAGTGACCCTGAGATTATCAAACAAGACAAGCTGAGATGTGCATATCCACAACGAACCTCACAACCATTTAAAAGACCACTGGTTGTCATGAAATAATAATAATAATTTGTAGTTATATAGCACCTTTCACCTGTAAATAACTACCTCAAAGCGCTTCAAAAATATAGTTGAGTAGAAATAAAGTAACTGTTGTTCAACCAGTCAAATTCAGCAGCTAATCTTCCCCAACAATGTTCCAAGAACAGCAATGAAATGAGTAGCCAAGCATTTAGACGTATGTTTGGATTAGGAGGGGAATATAACCTGGAGAAGGACTCCACATATCTTTGACATAGCAATCCCACTGCAGTCCTTCTATGCCCACTTGTTTTTTTGTCTGATGCATGTGGAAACACATCTTTATGCTTAAGAGTCTAACCTTAAATCATCTACTCAGAGTTCTTGATATGAATTGAAATTTCCATTAGCTGGATTGGAGTGCACACTCTTCCCTAGAGGGATATACCCTGCTCACCTAACCCCTGAAAATATTAGATGCTGGTTAGCAAGAGCCAGGGTGTGGGGACTGCAGGAATTTAACCAACTAAATCTGCTAGGTTGCCATTGACCTAAATCACATAGCAGAAAAATTGTAGAAACGAGTACTTGTAGGAAATAATTCCCACATCTGCTTTTGGTTTAGCTTTCTCGTAAAATACCATACAAATTTACATTGATATAGGACCTTTCACATCTGGAGGATATCCCAAAAGTCTTAACAGTCCTGGCTTGCACCTGAGCTCTTTGGGGAGGGGAAAGATTACTGAAAGTGCAATCAAAACAGACAGGTTTTGAGATGGACCTTGATTAGGTGAGGGAGGAACAAGTTGGAGGAACTCCGGGATGGAGTTCCAGAGAGTGGGGGTAGACAGGCTGAAAGCTGACCATAAGATTTTTTTTCTTGGTATGGAAGTGCTTTCAGAGGACATCATCCTGTAGCATAGTGGTTAGAGCGCTTGCCTCACAAGCAGACGACCCGGGTTTGGTTCCTGGCAAGGGCAAAACCTTAGGCAAGTTTCCTTACTCTACACCGCCTCTGTTTAACGAGCAGTAAGTAGGAACCTTGTTGTTAGTCGATTGGATCACTTTCTGGGGGTAATAATCCCTTTTAAAAACAAACTAAAAAAAATTGGTCACTCAATCCACGACTGTTTGTGGGACACTGCTGTGCACAATTGGCTGCCCCATTTCGCCACAAAATATACAGTCAATTTACTTTACAGTATATTCTGTGAAGCGTTTTCAGACGTCTTGTAGCTGTGAAACGGCGCTATATCAAATGCAAGATTACTATTATATTATCATTTCTCAATGAGCCATAGTCATGTCAGTGCCATGTTATTGTTATTTGTTATTTTTCCAAGTAGTGGTTGGTTGATGCCCAACCCGGAGACGATATGTGCACCGACAAATCCTAAACTATCATACACCACGGCATTGCCACTTTTCTGGTTGCCCACTCATACCAAGCTGTGAACGCTACAACTCCTTGCGAGTCACCTGCCAATCCATACCCAGCATCCTACATACATAGAAACTACGCTACAGGTAGGATGAAAAGTAGAGGATGAGTTGTTGTAAATTTTGTATCAAACCAGTTTGATACAAATAACCCTTACATTTGATACAGCAGCTTTCACAATCAGGAGACGTTTCAAAGTGTCTCACAGGATACACTGTGAAGTCTTGTAATCATGTATTTTGAACGCAAACTCTTAATTGGTAAATATGTTTCAAAATCTGTTGAAATCTAACTTATTTGATAAGTAATGTTTCATAAAATCTAGAATTGCTCTGAAATTCCTTTAACTTTTTTTTATCAACTTACTATATTTATTGAGTTTTGCTTTCTGTTTGTTTTTCTCTACGAGTAAATTGTTTGAAATGAGGATTGCTACATTAAACTGCCTTCTTGTAGTTTACATGTGTGACCACTTGTTAAGACCTTTGCCTGTTCAGTTTTTCTAACAAATGCAGTAGGTAAAATTGATTTGTAAATAAAAGGAAATGAAAAATCTTTTACTTTGGTCTGGGTGACAGGCAATCTGGTTAAATAGAAAAAAATATATAATAGAACAACAAGAATGCATTACATTTGAATTTTAAAAATAATTACTGTATTTGAATTCCAAATAATTCAATTGAATTAAAAATGTACCAACTTAAACTAATAATACATTTCACCTCGTTTTATTTTGTTGTTTCATTTAGAGAATATATAACATTGTTTGTTTATGCAGTGTCCCAATAATTTATCCTACTTATTTCTGTGGGCTTACTCAACGCTCCAATCTGCTCCCCCCCAGACGCCATCACCCCACTGCATTCGCTCAGATGGCTTTGCCACATCCCTCCTCCCATCTGCTCCACAATTGGCGGCCATGCTTTACTATACCTCGAAGCCCTGGAATTCCCTGCCTCAATCCCTTTGCTTTGCCCCTCTCTCCCCGTCTTCAAATCACACCTCAAGACTTTCCTCTTTGACCGTACCTTCAGTCATTCCCTCTCTTTCCAGCTCACCGTCTAACCACACCACTGTTAAGCGATCTGAGACACTATTCACAAGAAGGGCACTATATCATTGCAAGTAGCTGTTGTTGTTGTTAACAAATGTTCATATAATGTGTGAACTAAATGAAGCAATTACTGAGGTTAATTCAACAACACACTCCAGATGTGCTCAAAATATGCTTGTCTGTTGACTACATAGATTATGTGTTGATGGTAGTTTGATTTCCAAATGCTTTTATTAACAGTCCTGTGATTAAGATTGGAGCAATCATATTAATGGCAGGTACCATTTGAGTATCAATGTCATCTGGTTTGAGTGTCTGTTGAGACTTCTGAATGTCATTGTAAATACTGGAATTATTGTTTCAGCTGATGAATTTCCCAACAAATAGTAAAAAATGTTGACATTAATGGACCAAATTTGATTTAATTCAATTTAAATCAAACAGAGGAATGTGCCAGTATTTGCCATTATGTTTTAGAGTCACCCAGACCATTCATGCACTTAGAAACATTGGAACAGGAGGCTGTTTAACAATGTTTAGCCCATTGAATCTGTTTAGTGGACCATTGCAGATCGTTTATAATAATAATGATAATCCTTGTATTTGATATATAGCAGCTTATCATGCTGTTGAGAATAAAGAAATTAGAGGGAAATTTCTTTTTTTCAAGAACAAATGTTTTACTGATCAATACTGTATTATGTTTTCAACTAGTTTCTTTTGCAGAGAGCTCCAGTAATGGTCTTCAGGTTTTACCTGGACACGACAACTGGTCAACGATGACTTCTGCAAGACACACCAACATGTTACCTGTCACACCTCCAACTGCAACTGGGTCTAGTGCTGGGTAAGGTCACATAAGTCAACAACCTGAAGATGAATCTCAGCAGTTACCCCAACACACACTTCACCGTAATATACACCAACCTGCACCAAATGCTCTCCAGAATTAGGTAAGCAGGGTGCATCCCCACGGAGAGAGAGCTGATTTAATTCTAGTTGCAGTGAAATCTCCAAATGTAGGTGGCACCTCAAATGTGGAACTCTCAGTCTGGCTTAGAGACTCTTAAGCACGGTGTTGGGATTATGTATGTGTCAGACACCTGACTGACTTAAAAAAAACTATTTTGTATATGATGCTTATGAACGAAGGCTTTTGATTATTGCAGCCAAATGCTGAGTAATCCCAAATACCACTGCAATCTCCTTACACACGGCCTATGTATGAAGAGGAATGATAGTATTTCTTGTATTTGATACGACACCTTATCACATCATTGAGACAACTCAAAGCACTTCACAGAATATACTGTAAAGTGAATTGACTGTATATTTTCTGGGCGAAACGTAGCAGCCAATTGCCCACAGCAGTGTCCCACAAACAGTTGTGGTTTGAGTGACTAAATTATTGTTTATTTATTTTTATGAAGAGATTATTACCCCCGGAAAACTATCCGCCAACAACCAGGTTCCTACTTACTGCTTGATAAACAGAGGAGCGTGGAGTAAGGAAACACCTAATGTTTCGTTCTGCCGGGAATCGAATCCGGGTCCTCTCACTTGCGAAGCGAGTGCTCTAACCAATGCGCTAGAGGATTCTGACCCTTAATAACCCTTGCAGATTAATTAGTCTTCACCTTAGGACTGTTTGTGAGACCTTTTTGTTGGAAATAGATGCTGTATTTGCTTCAAAAAAACAGTCACCACATTTACACTTGACAGTAATCAAGGTGCAGTGCATTGAGACGGTTCGACATGTTGAGGCACAATAAAATGTGCAATTGGCAGCACTGTGGATGGATTCATTATCTTCAATTTTGAACCTTTTCAAAAAGGTGTTGATGATAAAAACAAAGTAGCCACACTTCACTGCCAAAGATTGTTTTTAATACTGAGATTATTTCTTCTTGGTCACAAGCTAGAGTCAAAAGCCTTATTGGTTTTGGACTGCGGCCATGTCTAAATGGTAATGCGGTGGATGGGAATGGGGAGACTAGAACATATTTTATGTGCTTTCATCCAGGTGGCACTTAACTAGAGGCCTGAATGGCTCCTTTCCTCAATGTCAGCTGGAATTTTTCCATGTTTGAGGTGTTAAAATATTTGATTGCCACTGGCAAAAATGAATGCGCTTAATGAATAACGGGCTTAGCATTGTGAGGGGTAAACGGCAGTGGTGATGGTGCTGTAGTGAGACCGCTTCACCTTGCCAACTGGAAAATTGCGCGACACAAGAGTTACATAGAGTGATGTTGAATGGAAATAGGCCACTTGGCTCTACCACTCTGTGCTAGTGTTTGTACTCCACACAAACCCCCATCCCACCCATAGAATCACAGAAGGATATTCAGCCCATCATACCACGTTTCTCCCACAAGATGTACAATCAATTCACTTTACATTATAGTCTGTGAAGCGCTTTGAGACTTCTCGAAGATGTGATAAGGCACTATATCAAATGCCAAGATTATTATTATTCTTGTGTCTGTGCTGGCTCTTTAAAAACTAATCCTTTCAATCCCATTTACCTGCCCTTTCCCCCACAGCTTTGTAGTTCATTCCTTTTTTGAGCATTTATCTACCCTATTGCTCGTTTGCTAACCATCTTAAATTGACGGCCTCCAGTCACCCCTCTATTCCCCTCTCCTGTTGGACATGGTTCATAAGTCACAATCTTATCTCTTCAGGATATTTTGGGTGAAATCTACTTGTGTTTTTTTAAAGCCAGTATACGTGCCACTGGGCAGTAGGTAACAGCTCTGTGAGCCCGGTCAACCAACCCAACACTGCTACTGGAAACCAACAAGGACAGTTTCTTCGAGGAAGCCTCAGCCAGCCTGCCACATCAACATCCTTGGTCGCCTTGTCCAGTGCAGGTGGAACAGCCATGGAGATTCACAGTGAATTGCCACTAGCAAGACTCTTAGTGGCTTCCGGGACCTCAGCCTTAAACCAGCCATTCTAATCGTTGGGAGTTTCGAGTGATCCCTTTTGTGAACTGCAGTCATCTATTACTGGATAGTAAACACATTTTCTCCTGTTTCTCTACGGTAATGTAATTCTGCTTCTAATTATTTTCCCCTCATGGAATTACACCACAGGGAAAAAATGTTTTTTTCCTGCTGGATTTTGGCAGCAAAGGTTGGAATGTAAAATATTAGTTTGTCCTATTACACAAAATAAAATTGTATTGAAAAGGCTTTCTATGACTTTTGAGGTTTATTTTTTAATGGGGCGCTTTTCGCAAGACAGGGTCGAATTTTTTTTCATTGTTTGAGGGTCAAACAGAATGAGGTGAGTTGCTTGAGAACGAAGCATTTCTTTGCTTCATAGAAGATTGGGGTCTAATGTGAAGCATAGAAACAGGAGGAGACCATTCAGTCCATCAGGCCTGTTTCCACCATTCTATAAGATCATGGCTGATGTGTACTCGCCCTTGGCCCATATCCCTTGATACACTGACCAAATAAATATCTAGCCACCTTAGTCTTGAAAATTTGAATGGACATCCACAGCCTTTAGGGGGCGGGAGAGTTCCAGATTTCCACCACCTTTTGGGTGAAAAACTGCCTCTTGATTTCACTCCTAAATGGCCCAGCTTTAATTTTAAGATTGTGACCCCTTATTCTGGATTCCGCCTACCAGAGGAAATAGTTTCTCTGTATCTATCCTATCGAATCCCTTCATTATTTTAAAAAACTCAGTGAGATCACCCTTCAACCTTCTAGCATCAAGCAACAGTTTCTAGCAGGAATCCTTAATAAGAAAGCCTTGTGTCACTCCAAACCCAGTCTCTATTGTTCATTGTCCTTTTTTAATATAAAAATTGAACAAATGTTGCTACAAAACCCCTTGACATCGGTTCTAGGAATGTTACTGAGATATATATTTACACAAATCTAGTCAAACTAATCTGGTAGTGGACACAGAAATAATTGGAAATCCAACAATGCCACCAAAGATATACAATAATAATAATCTTTGCATTTGATATAGTATCACGTCGTTGAGACATCTCAAAAAAATTACATTTATATAGTAATTTTATGTCGGGAGGACAACCCAGGAGACTTGTAGTTTAACAAAACAAACTTCTCAATAGAGCCCCTGGTCTGAGGAAGGGAAACATCAATTGCATCTCTTCCTCCCTTGCCTCCTTCAAGGTCAGTCTCAAGACCTTCCTCTTCGACCGTGCCTTTGGTCTCCCTCCCACCTCTCTGCCTTCCCTCACCCCTACACCCCCCCCCCCCACTCCATGCTCGGGCCCCGACATCTGACTGTTCAGCGCTTTGGGACGTCCTCCCGATGCGAAAGGCGATAAATGTATATTGATTGTTGTTGTTGTTTTTTCATCGCTATTCAGCGACCTGGAAAGTGCACATGAGTGTGAACGTCAGAGGAGAACCGGGATGACATTACAGCACAAAAAATGGGTAAAGCAAATGGGTAGATACATGCTTTAAAGCAGAAATAAACTAAAGGGATGCAGGAAAAGGGCAGGTAAATGGATTGCTGTTACAAGAGCCTGGCTTGGCTGTGATAACATGCAGTCACTGACTGATTAGGTGCACATATGAAGAATGACCACGGGAGGCACGAAGAGTGTCAGGAGTCGGGAGCTTTGGGAGGAAGAAAAAGACTATTTTCTTAAAGAAAAGTTGTCACTGTCTAATTGATAATCCGTATATTTCTAGACGTACACAATCAATGTAAGGGCCAAACAGCCCATAACTGGAAGTGAGGCATGTTATATCATTAGATCATATGCCGAGAAATATTTTTTGTTTTATTATAATATATAATAGTATTTGATATAGCGCCTTTTCACGTCTTCTCGACGAAAGCGACAGAGACTGTAAAGTGAATTGACTGTATATTTGTGGGCAAAACGCAGCAGCCAATTGCACACAGCAGTGTCCCACAAACAGTCGTGGATTGAAGTGACCAAATTACTATTGTTTTTTTTCTTGAGGGATTATTATGTGTGATGTGTGTGTGATGTGCGTGGTGTGTGTACATGCGGTGTG